>NC_135669.1:4278344-4445844 GCF_964188315.1 Podarcis muralis
CCCCAAAATTGGCCTTGAAGCATTAGCAGAGGTCCCAGAACAGTGCGCAGGGGAAGAAGAGGGGAGATTGTTCTGTCTGGCAAGCAGAAATGTTTGCACTGACAGAATGATCATAATAACATGACACTGAATTCCTCCACGTTTCAGGAAGTGCAAATTACTTAGGTTCACCTTTAAATAGGAATTGAATCATATTTTCCTTCAGTCTGTACGCCAGAGGTAACATTTGCAAGGTTCGTCATTCTTTGCACCAAGAAAACCAGAAAGTATCGATCTCTGATTTATTTTTTTCCAGCAGGGGAACACACACACACAAACGAACTATCTGGTTGGAATAACATCTGCAAATTTGCATACATCTGGTTAATTTGCATAACTGGTTTTGATGGCATTATTGATTATCCTATTTGGAATATTTTGACAGGGAAAGAGGAGGTAGTTCTGTGCTGCAATGGAAACAGTAGTATGGTACTCAGGGTGGAGAGATGAACTGAAACATCACTTCCAAAATGACCAGAGGTCCAGCACAGAGCCCATCTCTATAGCTCATCTCCAATGCCAGGTTGTTTTGTGTGCTGGGCGAGGCTAACTACATGCACCCCCCAATTTCATTTTTTATTTTTTGCTAACTTATAAAAACAGGTGTCTTGTAGAAAAAAATGAAAAGCACAAAATTTTAACTGCTAAATTTATTTTAAATTGCAATTATAAGTAATACAACAATCTTTGATTGTCTTTCTCAAATACAAAAGAAAATGCTTTAGCACACAAATAATTTTGAATAATCGTGTGAATTGTGATGTTAAAATTTAAGTCTCTTTAAAATTCCAGTTTCAGGCACATCAACATCTCATTGGCTGATTTTGCATGTGCTAAAATTTTCTGCTTTATAGCACTTGCTAGAAGCTACATAAGTTCATTTTGGCTACCTTTCCTAGGTAGTGAACCATTGTTTCTTGATCTTTATCTCTGCACAAATGTTCACTCATGATACAATGAAAAAGGACTAGATATTCTACAAACTTCAAAAAAATGTCAGTTGCTAGCACTGTACAACTTTTCAGATCACCAAGTTTTGAATGCCAAGAACTCTGACCCAAACAATCAAGCATTCCAAGATTTGTCATGAATATTGTTTTTCTTGCCTAATTTTCTGCTGGTTAACATCATCAATTGATTTTCATGTTCTCCCCAGGTCTGATAGTTTTCTAAGTGGTCAACACCCCCCCCCCCATGTGAAGTCAGAATTGCTCCAGTGTTCTCCCAATCTTTTGAATCTGTTTCTTGTTGGGTTGATTCACTATTCTTTTTGCCGAACAATTTACAGCAAAAATAAAAAACGCATCTTTTGAGGCTGAATATATCAACCATTGATGGCACACTCCATCATTTGCTTGTCTCCTCTTGTACTGTGCAGGAGAAGATCTTCTGGTTTTTGGAATCTTTGAGAAAATCATATGATACAAACTGCTGTGGTCCATGTTGTGTTATAAGATGTTGCAAATTATCGCTGCAATAGTTCGGCTAGTTATCAGGCACAATACCACCATCTTTTGCAGACTTTGGAGTACTCTCACTTTTCTTGACATCCTTTTTTACCTCTGTGTGTTTTCTAGAAATATCTCAAGAGTGTTAGGACTCTATGGAGCAGTGGGGCCACCACTGTGACCTGCAACCCTAGGCATCTGGTGGCCAGAGTCAAACATGGAGGTGAAGAGGCAGCTTGGAGCTTTCCACTGCCTGCCACTGGTGAGTATCCTTCCAGCATCACTTCTGCCTGCTTTCACCAGTGGTGGGCAGAAGGGGCAGCTCTGTTGGCATTAATCCACAGGCAAGCAGCCAGCAGGACACCAATGGAGGCCAGCAAGGCTGGGTGGAGGGATATGTCCACCCAATCCAAATTCCAGCTTGGCTTTAGATTGCTCTGTTAGTCTTTTGTGGGATTCAGAATGCAAAAATGACACGTGTTGCCTTAGAACAGCCAGATTTAGTTTAGGGCTGTCTGGCTGTAGTTTCTCTTGCTGTTTGAATGTGTCTCCAAGTGTTTGGAGGGCCAGGTCTTCCCTTTGTAGCAGCAAGACAAATGGAGCACAACATTTTGCAGGCTGCTTGGGATGCAAAGTAGGATGTGAATTCAAGATGATTGTTACTCTCTGGTCACTTCAGTTTTATACAGTTGGAAATAACAACAAGAAGAACATCGGCAGCCTGGTGGCAGGCAGCTGAAAGGTGTGACGAGTCGTTCTCAACATTAAAATGACCAACGGCCACCAGGGAGTAGGAGATGAGATTGCATTTGAGAAAGTGTCAATATCTACTGTGAGAAAATGACTTCAGAATATAATTTATCCTGAAACGTTTGTTATGAAGGCTGGGCCTGAAAATGTCTCTGATGCCTCCTATGGAAAAGTCTAATCCTGCACTCTTGAGCATTCTTGCAAAGGAGTCAATCAATGGAGTTTATGGGATCTAAGACTGAGATCCTAAGCATGTTTACCTGGAAGCACATCCCACTGAAATTGATGGTGTTTATGGGATGTAAGGCCCCCCTTCTAAATAGGGAGGTGACTCACACACTGCCAAAAAGAGTCACAGTTCAGAATAGTATTTGCATATGCTAATTTTTATGGCTAGATGCAACTTGAGAAATAATTACTCTAAACAGAAATACAATACTTCCAGCCACAAGTCATATATGATGACCAGTTAATCTGTTCTCTCAGGTGCAAGCTGTTCACAAAAGTCACATATTTATTGTCAGCAAGCCCTGGCTGAAACAGTAATAACAGAATGATTCTTTCTTGTATGTTCACATGGACATAGCTGATTTTGTAATGGGATTATCTAATTGTGACTCTCAAGTACTGCTGAAGGAAGCACATTCAGTCATGCGCTCAAGAAGTCTCTTCTACCTAAACAATGCGAGAGACACAGATGACTTGACTGAAATTTGGTATCCTCTTAGAAAATATTGAAATGATAATACTGAAGAATGGGATCCATCAGAATCACCAACTAGACTTTGGCAAAAATTTAATAGGCTGAACTTCCTAGGGGAGGAAAAGGAGCATGTTGGAATGGGGGGGGGACTCTGTAATTGTGATTCTACACTGGAAATCAATAAAACTTCTATATTTTGGGTATGACAAATGATAATGCTATTTATGATAGGAGAAGGGAGACAACCTACTAATTGGTTTATTGAAAAAATGAAGGCCCTTTATTGGTACTACTGTTACCAAATACAAGATAATGCTGAACTATATATTCTGTTAGGAACTTTGTAGATATATTTTAGGGTTATAATAAGTCTGAAAATTATTAGTTACAGCTCACTGTTTATTGCACCATGCTCATTACTGTTACCATTATTACCATTATACAGGTGTATTTTTATATTCTATTCTAACTGTATATTCATTCTTATACAGTTGTACCTTGGATCCCAAACGCCCTGAACTTGGTCGTTTTGGATCCTGAAAGCTGCAAACTCGGAAGTGGTGGTTCTGGTTTGTGAAGGTTCTTTTTGAACCCCAACATCTGATGGGGCTTCTGCGGCTTCTGATTGGCTGCAGGAGCTTCCTGCAGCCAATCAGAAACCATGATTTGGTTTTCGAACATTTTGGAAGTCGAACGGACTTTCGGAACGGATTCCATTCAACTTCCAAGGTACAACTGTATAGGGGTTGGAGTAGATGACCTTTTGGTTCCTTTCCAACATTAAAATACTTCTCACTAGGGATGGAAAGGTCTGTAAATTTTGGTTCTTCTATTTTCTCATTTTCTCAGATTTAAATTCAATTCAATTAACCCAGGGGGATGATATTTTCTATTAAAACATGAAAGCTGATATACCAAATTCTGCGTAGAATACCAAATTCCTAAGGCTGCATGCCTAAGGCTGCACACACCCTTATGCAACCCTGTTAGGGAAATAAATCTCATGAAAATTAGTGGCACTCACATCCATGCCAATTGATTGTGCAAATCTACTTTTGGAAGCTTTGTTTTTAAAATGAGTATTGTTTGATTGGATATTAAAACATGCTCCGTGACAGTAACAACAACTTAATGGCAACTAGTCATTGAAGTATGTTGCACCAATTTGGGACAGGAAGCACTAAATTAAAGCTGCAGAAGATAGCTCGCTATTCTCCCCTGCCACCAATGTTTTAAAACAGACTGGAACCTTTCACTGTGTTCCTCTGTAATATTTTATGCATTTGCAAATTATCTGATTTGTTGATTAGCGAGCACAGAACTAAGTTCTTATGAAAAACAGAATTTATCAGATCCTTTTTCAGCATTGGACATGCTTCAGATATTGTCCCATCCTCCTTATGCCCTTTCCTGGGAGCTGATGTAGTAGAATGACTAATAGCCTAAGCCTGATTGCATTGAACACATCCTTAGGTACCACAGTAAGCACCTTCGCATCCAGCATTGCTCCAAGATGGTCAGGTGACAGATGTATATTTTATTTTACTTTATTACTAGCTGCACTCCTCACTACTGAAGAGGATCTGACTATTGTTATACACGCTTTGGTTACATTTGAGGGGGAAACAATGCGGTGGGACTAGGGAGGAGAAAGACATTTCATGCCATTTACATTTAAAGGTAAAGCAACCTAATTCACACTAGCCAAAAAAATACGTAAACTGAAACACAGACATCATTAGAATTCACACGTCACCAGATTTTGTAGCGCAGTTCTCCAGCCAAACACTTTGCACAAGAGACATATGTTGGGGTAAAGTATATAGTAAAATGCACATTTTAGTGAAAATAACATACAGAATGCATTATATTGGGGGCAATTGCTCTGCTGAGTATTTTAGGTAAAACTGTATAAAAAAATAAGTATATTAGGTTAAATTTACACTAAAATGCTGATGAATTTCCATGTGCATTTAAAATAAATAAATAAATTTGAAAGATCTTATTTTAAGATTTCAAAAATGAGAAACTGACAGATACCCAAACTGACAGATTCACCCGTCCCTAGCTGGGACCTTACAATCTAAGCTTGTCATGAAACTCTTCCTGTTCTTGTCTAGTTTTCTTTTTTACTTCCAGTTACAAATATCCTCAGTGCATCATGGGCAAATGATACAACATGGTTTGTCTTTATACAACATCTCTTTAAATTCAGGCTAATGCGCGCGCGCGCACACACACACACACACACACACACACACAGGGAGTCTCCAACAGAATTATCCATTCCTCTCCAAGTTTTCTTCCATTTACATCAAGTAATGCTTGAACGCTTTCCCTATAGCAATTCAAAGTGAGGACAATCCCCCTCGGAGCCCAATACACAAAACCTATTAATAAGAAAATGGAAAGAGCTGGCGTATGTTCCTCGTTGCTTAATTCCTCAGTCACCAGAGGACTGTTTCCCTTCAGGGTCCCATCTACACGTGTGGCCTCAAAGTATGGGAGATTACTTAACGCTAGGCGCTTTTAGTGTCTGAACAGGAAGCGAAAATTCATGCCCTGTGAGGAGTGACAGAACAAGGGCAGGAAAGGAACATCGGGGCCTTGATGTGATAAGATACAAGCTTGCATATCGCGCAGGATCAGGGATGAGGGACTTGCTCACCACCCAGGGCCAGAGCGCAGGCCTAGCAGAAGCCGGGAGGCGGCTGCCTCATTTGCATCTCTCCGTTAATGTAATTGGGAAAGTGTGACAATTATCATGCTGGGAAATGTGACAACTCTCCCGCCGCCAGCTGAGTCTTCTAGCTCAGGTAACTGAGCAGCTTTCAGTGGCTAACTTCAACTTGTCAGAAATTGTATGTGCAGCTCCAGGGGATTGTGACTAGGGGGGTCAAACCCCAAAGGAACTCTTTCAGATTTCAGTGTGGGTTGGGGGGGAAGAAGAATAAGGGTTGGTAGGTCCAGAGGCCCATGCTAGGATATAATTCAAGGTTATGCTGCAAAAAAAGAGCAGTGTGTTATATATATTTTTTAAAAAGGGACCTTAATTTACGTAAATTCACATAAATATTATTATACTGTTGTAAAACTAGAGAAGAGGCAGGGAACCTTTTTCAGCACAAAGCACCACATGTCCTTCTATGCAACATTCTGAGGGCCACATGTTATTAGTGGGCGGGGCCAGAAGCAAAAGTGGGCGGAGCAGCAAATATAAATTTTACCTTTGTGCAGTAGATTAGTTTCTACACAGACTCACACACCCCTCTCTATCCTCCTTCCAGGCAAGCCAGAGGCATTCTCACAGTTCAAGGCCACATTTCAGTCAGGCAAAACAACAACAACAAACTCGAGGGTGTAGAGACCTGGAGGGGTGCATTTGGCCCCCAGGCCTGAGGGTCCCCATTCCTGATCTAGAGTAACAACAATCACCATCTAAATTAGTATTACTAGTATTTATTAAAAGAATGCATAAACTATTTGATTTCAAGAAGAAATGTCAAGATGATTCACAAACAAATAAAAGCCAGCAGCAAAACAGTGAGAATAAGACCAACTGTAATAACCTGTAGTTAAAATACAAAGTAAAATAACTACATGAAAACATCCTTCGCTAAAGCTAATTAAAACAGCATCAAATTTTAAACCACAAAGCAGAAGAGCCAAGTCAGGAGTTTAGGGAAATGCTTGTATGCCATCAAGACCCATTGGAGTGCCAATAGCAAGCCCCCCCCCCCCCCATATTTCAGCAGGGAGACCATTCCACAATGCAGGTGCCAACAGTGAAAAAGCCTACCTCTGAGCTACCACAAGCTGGTGTTCAACTGGCTGGGAATCATAATAGTCACACACTTGTATATATACTTTCCCTTGCCTTTACATAGAGATTTGTGCCTTTGGTATGCATGCCAATTTACAAGGCTTAGAATTCTTGAGCATGTGTGAACCTGCCTGGCTGCATTTGCCCACTGGTCCATTTCCAGTCAAACACTGCGACTGGCAGTGACTCTCCTATGACTGCATGCATGCATGCAAAATGTCTGCATTTATACTATGCACTATGGCCCCACAGCAGCTCTCCAAGCTCCAAAGCAGAAGAGTTTCCCAGTCCAGCTACCTGAGATGCTTTAATAGGAGGCAACAGGCACTAAACCTGAAACCATCTACACACAAAGTGTATGTTCCACCATTGTGTTTCAGCCTCTCCTTGAGGGCAAGCAGGGTTCACTTTGCTGGGGGTGGAGAGAGATGTCTTATGAGACTAAATATTTATTCAGTTCATTAAATTCATTAAATGTTGGCCCTCTTTAAGGGAAATAGGTTGTTTTGACCAGGATCAAGAATTGATGTTAGGGGCAACATTGTTAGGGGGTGCAAAATTTCAACACCCAGTACTCAATACAGCTGTGCGCTTCCGTTGCTGGGCTCCACTGAAAACAGCTTCTCCATGTGAACCAGGAAGTGGCCTCACCAGACAACAGAATGACTCTTCTTTTCTTATCCCTGAAGCTGGGATCTCCTGGGTGATGTGGATGACATTAGAATGTTGAATGTGCATGCGTACTCCATTTGTTTCCCTCCCTTCCGCACACCCCTCTGTGTAGCTCCGAGTGGTGGCAACCCATGCTACACCATTGCTACCCAGACATTTTACTCATGAGTTAATCCAGTGCCGGAGCAGTACTGCACTGAACAGTCTTGCCCTCAATGTAATGTGCACTGACTGTCCTAACCCTACTACCTGCTGTTGCACAACCGGCATGCACATCTATAGGAACACATTCATTGCACACACAAAGGCTTCCAGGCAAGAACAGTTGTACATATGAAAATTCAATTCTTGCAGACATTTTTGCACATGTACATGCAATAAGGTGTGTCTAGTCCATGTGGGTGCTTCCCAGACAGAGGTTGATGGGCCACAGCATCTCAAAACATGGTAATATTGGAGGGGTCTCTCTGATATGATATACGTCATAGGGGCAGTCCTTACCTATTAAGGGCAGTTAACCCTGCCAATTAATCAACCAGGAAGGGTTGGTTGATTCAGGATACACACCCGATTCCTATGCTGAAACCTGCTGACATCTGTAGCCAATAAAGCTGTGCTCTGCTTAAATCCCAGTTGGTTGGCCTTTGTTTCTTGCAGCTATATCATGCCTTGACCCTTCTGCCTGAGGCTCCACTGTGCCTGGGTCTGCAAGTGTGGATTTTGAAGAATGGCTGTGTTTTGGTTTGCATGTTGTTTTGGGAAGTGGGACTTAGATAGTGGGACTTTAAAGTGTGAACTGCCCACACTGAAAAGCATTGGCATTCCAGAGTTTCAGCTAAGGTTCTTTTTAAAAAAAATATATATATTTTTATTAAGAATTTAAACAAAACATATTGTCTTAATACATATCATCCTTGATTCCCCCCCCCATAAAATAACCCACCCTCCCCTCCCCCCTGACTTCCCTCAGCTCCAATCTCTGGTTTCTCTACAGATGCTGTTCTCTGCATTTATCTGACTGGTTATTGTCAATAAAGAAATTGTGACTGTTTATTCAAAACCTGCCAAGGAGTCCAGTTCACTTTGCTGTTTCTTTAAATACTTTGTAAAAGGTTCCCATTCATCTTTAAAGTCACAGTTATCCTTGTCCCGTAGTTTATGAGTCAATTTTGCCAATTCTGCGTAGTCCATCAGTTTCTCTTGCCATAGTTCTTTAGTTGGGGTTTCTTCCGTCTTCCATCCTTGTGCTATTAAAACTCTCGCCGCCGTTGTCACAGACATGAAGATATTTTTCAGCTTCCTTGGCAGGTCTGTTCCTACAGCTTAGTTTCAGGTAAGGTTCTATCCCAGTTCAAACCTGAGTCCTTCTGCATGTAAAGCAGGTGCTCTGCCACTGAGTTGGGTCCCTTCCCCTTTGCAGTACATTAGCAGTCCTCTGGCCATTAAGATCAGTGACCTTCAATGACTTCTTTGCATCCTCCCTCCCTATTTGCTGTGTGCTCACCCACTCTCAGCTCTTCATGGTTGTGTTTTTCTTGAGTGCTGCAGTGGGCCTTCCGGGGGCTTCCCAAATGTATGCCGGCCACATGGTGTCTTATTGTTTTCACCGAGTACTTTTCACCAAAGCAGCCCCATGCAACAAAGCAGAGGAAAACCCAATGAGTTAATTAAGGGTGAATTGTCTATGATTTCCTTTTACCTTGCATGCCTTCCCTCTCTCCCACATCAGTCTATGCAGCGCAGCTGCCTCTTGCCCTCTTGTGCCAAAATGATTAATGGGGGGACCACAATGAGGTCAATTAGCTGGGGTCGGCTGGAAGCTGAAAGGTGGAGTGTGTTGCTTTATTGAACACTGCGTTTGCACTCCAAACCATGACCTGGGCTATGGTGATTTATTACCAGGACGGCGGTCTGATCACTCTACCTTCAGCCCTTTACCTTGGTTTCAGCAATCAGACTCTCGCTGTCAATTAAAGTCTAGGGAGAGGAAGGAGGGGAAACACCCTGGACTGTATGGCCAGCCGCAAGCTGATGGGGAGGGGGAGTGGCTGACATTATTATTATTATTATTATTATTATTATTATTATTATTATTATTATTATTACAAAGGGACTCTCTCTCTCATGTGCATCTTAGCTGCCAACATATTGCAATATTTTATCAGAGGGAAACAAAGATCATTGCATAAATTGGGAAGTCATAGGGTTAAAGGAAGGACATAGTGTCTGATGTAAACAGCCCTGTGATCCTTGGAGGAAAGCTGGTATATAAATTTAATAATAATAATAATAATAATAATAATAATAATAATAATAATAATATCTGTTTCAGAAAGAAAAGGGGCAAAGGAATTACTATAAATTTTAACTCTTGCATAGCTCTAATGGTTTTGGGGAGCTTGAATTTCAATAGAGACAAATCTAAGGTTCTGCACTTAGGCAGGAAAAACCAGATGCACAAATATAGGATGAGGGACACCTGGCTTACTAGCAGGAAGTTGAATTGATCTGGAATCTGAATGGATTCCATTCAACTTCTGAGGTACATCTGTATAGTGTCCAGATCAAGGGAAGCAATAGCACCACTCTATTCTGCCTTATTGAGACCACACTTGGAATACTGTGTTCAATTTTGGGCACCACAATTTAAGAAGGATGTTGACAAGCTGGAAGGTGTGCAGAGGAGGGCAACCAAGATGATCAAGGATCTGGAAACTAACCTTACAAGGAACGCTTGAAGGAGCTGGGTATGTTTAGCCTGGAAAAGAAGAGACTGAGATATGATAGCCCTCTTCAAATATCTGAAGGGCTGTCACATGGAAGAGGAAGCAAGCTTGTTTTCTCCTGCTCTGGAGGGTAAGATTTGAACCGATAGCTTCAACTTGCAAGAAAGGAGATTCCGACTAAACATCAGGAAGAACTTTCTGATAGTAAGAGCTGTTCTGCAGTGGAACAGATTCCCACGAGAGGTGGTGGACTCTCCTTCCTTGGATGTTCTCAAGCAGAGGCTGGATGGCCACCTGTGATGGATGCTTTGGCTGAGATTCCTGCATTGCAGGGGGTTGGACTAGATGACCCTCAGGTCCCTTCCAACTCTAAGATTCTATTCTATGATTCTTTGTATTTTTGTTTTGTATTACTGATGATGCAGTAGCTATAGTGAGATATTAAAAGTGCACATTAACAAATGCTTTTTGAAAACCACTATTTCTTTGCAATTTAATCTTGAATGTATCCAAGCATAGGCCTTGCCAAGAATCTTTCCCCATGCTACTGGAATCCCTTTGTCACCGTGCCCTCACTGAAATGCTGTCTCCACTACTAATTTCTAAACTGTTTTTCTATTCTTTAGTTTACACCAGTAGACACTGGAACTGGGGGTGGAAAATACCTATTAGCGCAGCCAAATCGGTCCCCTGCCATTGTGGGATTATTCCCACTAGAATATTCTCCAGTGCTTCTGTCCAGGGTTTTTTTTTTTTATTCCTTTTGTGTAACAGCTGAAATGGTGGGCTTTTTCCTCCTTCCCTGGGGAAGCTACTCCTCCAAATGCTAATAACGCTCTCCATTTGAGTGGCACATGGGTGTATTCCGACCACATGGAAAAGGCTCTCCATAGCTGGATGTTTATTGCAATGCAGAACCTGTCAATATCAGCATGGCTCATTATGAGAACAATAAATTTCTCACTGGAAAAGGAACATGACTTGATTCTCAGACACCTCAACCTTACTGCTGCATAATCACTTCCTATTTTATTAGGAGACTTTTTATCTATCATCTATCTATCTATCTATCTATCTATCTATCTATCTATCTATCTATCTATCTACCTCTACTGCCATTTCATATAAAATATCACAATGCAGTATACCAAAATCTTTTTAAAAACATCAGAAAAATTAAATAAATTAAAAATAAAAATGTCAGGCATATAATTAAAAGCTGGTTTGCAAAGAATCCCAGGTTCAGAAGACATCTAAAATGAGCAGTGGTGACTCCTAGTGAACCTCTGCTGGCAATGAGTTCCACAGGGCAGGGCCTGCTACCCTAAAATCCCAGCTCCCAATAAAGGCCAGAGCATGTGGGACCATTAAAAGTCAGTGCCCATCAGAAGAGCTCAGCAACCGAGGCAGAACATAAGGAATCAGGAGGTCCTTAAGATACTTTGGACCCAACGTGTTTGGGGCTTTGTGAATTAACACATTAAACTTCAAACCTGTCCTGGTAGCAGGTTGGCAAGAGAGTCTTATTAGGGCATGCTCATGCTACTGCTCTCATTCATTGCTGAAGATTTCACGCTGCCTATTTCTGGTATGTATAACCTGCCTATAATACAGCTGAAGCTAACAAACACTGATAAACCATGCTCTACAATAAAAATGGGAAATCTTAACAGGACAACCAGTAGATCCTACACTGACATGCTCCAGCACTCCAGGTTTTCAAGCAGGGGCTTCTTCAAAAGCTCCACCTGGAGATGCTGGGGACTGAACCTGGGACCCTCTGGAAGCAAAGCAAGTGTTCTATCACTGAGCCACAGCCAACTATCACCATTATCTTTAAGTAAAGGTAAAGGTACCCCTGCCCGTACGGGCCAGTCTTGACAGACTCTAGGGTTGTGTGCCCATCTCACTTAAGAGGCCGGGGGCCAGCGCTGTCCGGAGACACTTTCCGGGTCACGTGGCCAGCGTGACAAAGCTGCATCTGGCGAGCCAGCACAGCACACGGAAACGCCGTTTACCTTCCCGCCAGTAAGCGGTCCCTATTTATCTACTTGCACCCGGGGGTGCTTTTGAACTGCTAGGTTGGCAGGCACTGGGACCGAGCAACGGGAGCGCACCCTGCCGCGGGGATTCGAACCGCCGACCTTTCGATCGGCAAGCCCTAGGCGCTGAGGCTTTTACCCACAGCGCCACCCGCGTCCCTGATACCATTATCTTTAGCATAGGCTATTTGCATTCATTTACCCTGCAGTAGCGAGGGACGTGGGTGGCGCTGTGGGTAAAACCTCAGCGCCTAGGACTTGCCGATTGTATGGTTGACGGTTCGAATCCCTGCAGCGGGGTGAGCTCCCCGTCATTCGGTCCCAGCTCCTGCCCACCTAGTAGTTCGAAAGCACTCCTAAGTGCAAGTAGATAAATAGGTACCGCTTTATAGCGGGAAGGTAAACTGCGTTTCCCTGTGCTGCGCTGGTGCAGGCTCGCCAGAGCAGCTTCGTCACGCTGGCCATCCAAACCTTTATATAAGTTTCTTTTTAACTTAAATAAGCGTTACATTTTATGCATCTTAACCTTATATCTTGAACACCTTTTTAGCTGTGGTGACCAGCTTGTGGAGCTCCCTGACCCAGGTGACCTGAGTGGCCCATTTTTCTTGGCATTTCAGCATGCTGTTGGTTTCACCTTTCACTATTGGCTTTAGTTTGCTTCTTTTGTCTAATTGTACTATTGTGATCTTGCAAAGCTCCTATAATTTTCAAAGTGCTGTCTTATTAAAAGATAACATGGTCCTAACCAATGAACTCACAATCCAATAGATGTGTTACAAGAGGAAAAGGAGGTGGAGATGGAAGAGGAAAGTAAGTACTGGCCCGACCACTTCTTCTCTGGCTGAGAAGAGGTTCATCTCCCCATTGCTATGATTCTCTTCCTGGGAGGTGGGGCTGTCGCCTCTGAGTGGCCTTAGGTTTCCTTACAAGTGGCAGAGGCATCGTATGCCTCACTTATTCACTGCCACCCCATATTGTATATTGTCTTAAATGATGTTTCTGAGCTGCTTTGGAGTTCTGTAATGGCTATAAATTGTTAAGCAAACAGGCAGATAATCCCATGTGCATTTACTTGCATGGAGACCCCACTGAGTGCAATAGGCCTTACCTCTGAATAAATGTGCATAGTTTTACATTTGCAGGTGTTTATACTGTTGACTCAAGGAAGTGCGCAACTCCCGCTATGTTGCATAAGCAGGAGCAACAAAATGGCTACCAGTCAGGGTGGCTATGTTCTACCTCCAGAGGGGATCAGAAGTGGGCAGAGGGTTTTTGCCCTCAGATCCTCCTTGAGGGCTTCCCTTAGGCATCTGGTTGGCCACTGTGAGAACAGGATGATGGACTAGATGGGTCTGTGGCATCGTGATCCAGGGGACTCTTCTGAAATGGAGTGTATACTCCACAGCACCCCTAAGCCACAGAGCAGCCTTGTTGCTATTTTCCAGCTCTTAGAGATCATGCACACTTTCACTTGGTCCATATTTTGATTATATCATGCACCAATTAATTCCCCTGAGTCAAGAACTTTTCTTGTTGTTCCATGGCTGTTCCATGCCTCGCAAAAACCTGATCTTACTGTATGTACTGAATTGGATCTTATCGGATGAGTGGAACAACAATTCTCTCTTCCTGAAATTCTGCAAATTGTGGACAAATGCAATTATTAAAATGATATATGTTTTTTTGCTTCCTTTCTTCTTTTTTCTTTTTGGTTTTCCTTTCCATCTGCCAACGATGAGGAGGGGTGGGGTAGAATCTGCTTCTTATTAGCATGTGGAAGCCTCTTGGTTTTTTTCTCTCCACTCATTATAATTCCGCACTGAAAGTGATAACATTATCACATCTTTTATGTGGGTGACTTTCATGCAAGTGTAAACATATTCACGCTGCAAATATGTTTTGTGATATATGAATATCACTTGGCAGGGAAGCAAGCTGTGATGGGAGACAGCTCTCCAGAGCAGACAGGAATATGCCTGTGTGTGTGTGTGTGTGTGTATGTGTGTGTGTGTGTGTATACATGTGTGCATATATGCTTCACAGACCTACATAGCGATTAGCACCCTAGCACTCCAATCCTAGCACTCCAAATTGCTTCGGTGGGAAACTGTATAAGCAGCAACACACCCCTTTTCTTTTTTTCAGGAGGTATGTGATCATTCTTCAAGAACACCACATCTCTGGTTCATTACTAAGTGCTCTATAATATGATTTGTTATAAAAAGAAATCACAACAAAAGGCAATTCCATTTTTCATGTCTCCTTCTATGTGTTTTGCAGGTAAGTTGAAGGGCTGAGCTCCAGGTCTGAGAGACCTCTTCTCAAACTTGCCCCCTTGCCAGGGATAGGCTGGACTATGAGGAGTGGTGGCAGGTGCCAGCTGGGGAACCCCCAAGGGAAATCCCAGAGGAGGAAGGCTCAGAGCCTGGGGATTGGTGGTGGGACACTGAGGAGAGGTCAGAGGGGGGAGTTTGGGAGGACTTGCTGGATGTCGAAGGGACAACAGGGTTTAGTGAGCAGGAGGAGCCTGTGACAGGGAGCAGTTCAGACTCCAAGGCTGAAGCAAAGGAGGAAGGTCAAGACACTGCTGAGGAATCCCATGAGTCTCCCTTTCCTGCTAAGACAAGCTCCCCTCCCCCCGGTCTGGGGACAGCCCATGAGCTTGGGACATCATCCTGGTGGGGGCAGCTGGTGTTGAGTGGTGGCATGATGCATCTGGCCTTCTATCAGCTGCATTGCTGTGCCTGCCAAGAAGGGGAAGCAGGGGTGGGTGGCACATTGCAGGTGCAGTGGCAGGACTGAATTGACATTACCACTGTGGGCACAGGGTGCTGACTTCATCTCCTTCTAGCTGAGTGCAGTGATGCAGCTGCTGGGAGACCAGGTCTGTCCCTCCCTGCCAGCAACTCCCCTTCCCACGTTTCCTAGCAGTGGTGTCTATGAAGTGAGCTTGCCCATCCAAGATGGGCACTGTACCCTTCTGTGCAGGAACACGTTTAAAAATGCCTGAGCATTTCTTGTCTCTGTTGCCCCAGTGAGGAAGACTAGTGTCAAAATGGCAAGGAAGCAGATTTCAGCAGAACATTGGGGAGAGATTCCTAAAGGTTGTTGGCATTTGTCTGTGAAACGACAAATGCTTTGGGAGGTGGTGGGCTCTCCTTCACCAGTGGCATTGAAGCAGAGGCTGGGCAGGTGATACTGGGGGTGCTGCAGTTGCATCTTGAATTCTAGAGCCTCTCTTAAGTGGGGGCATGGTGGACTAAATGACCTCCAAGCTCCTAGAAGAATGACTGTATCGTTCCTGACTCATCCATAATTGGTGGTGGTGGTCACATCCACACCACCCATTTAAAGCACATGGCTTCCCTCAAGGACTCATGGGAACTGTATTTTGTTCAGGATGCTGGGAATTATAGCTCTGTGTCAACTATGGTTCTCATGAGTCTTTGAGGGAATTCATGTGTTTTAAATTGGTGATGTGGATGTAGCCCCAGTCTCATCAGAGTTCAATTCCCCTTACTTGTGTCATTAAAACAAGAAGAAGCTAGCTCCAGCCCCTGTGTTAGGTATGAACAGGGCAGACACATGAATAAATATGGCTTTGTTTGTTTGTCACCTAATAAGTCTCTCAGTGCCTTGCAGTCAAGTTCTGAACCTTTTCAAATGCCTGGGCAAAGAGAACAATCTTAATCTGGTGCTAAAAACATCTCAGTGTAGGTGCCACATAGAGACTGGAGGTTTCTGTCAGTTTCAGCTTTCTGTTTCTCATTTTCCCATCTTACATCTAGTTCTTCACATTTCTGCAGCAATTTGAATTTAAAAACTGAAAAACTCAAAAAGCATCTTTCATCATTTTAGTGAAAATTTCTCCCCATAAACACTTTTAGTATGCAATTTTAACTTCCGTACACATTTTCGCAATCAATTTCTCATAATGTAATGCATGTTTGTGTATTATTTTCAATAGTCTATTCAACTTTATGCACCTTTCTCCCTAATATATGCATCTGTCTTGGAAACATTGATTGGTTGGAGACCTGCATCACAAAATCTGGATAAGTGAGGATTTTAAAGGATGGCTATGGTTTGGTTCTCATATTGATTTGGAAAGAACAGATTTAATGAATTTTGCTTTAAATGTGATCTGAACCTAATTTCCCTCCCATCTCTAGTATCAGTAGATGGGACTCTATTGGATGAACATTCCCCATGTCGAGGGACCACAGTGGAAATGGCCATATCCCTTTTTGCCATCCTCCAAGTCTCTCTCAGAGGGGGCACACAGAGAAGGGCCTCAAATGATGCTTATAATATCCAGGTATATTCTTTTCAGAAGAGGTAGAGAATCAGAAATTGAGGCCCTGAGCCATATAGGTTTTAAAAAACCAGCATCTTGAAATGCATAGGCAGTTGTGCTAATACTGGTGTTTTATTTTCAGACTGCCTAGCCTCCATCCGAAGACTTGCTTCTGCACATGGTACCAGCTACAGTTTCTAAACTGTCTTCTCAGCTAGTATGGTCCAGCTCTCAGCCTTAAATTACCTCAGACTTTTGCTGAGCACTGGTGTGGTATTGTGGTTAGAGTATTCGACTAGATTCTGGGAGACCAGGGTTCAAATCCCCACTCAGTCATGCAGTGAAGTTCGCTCTCAGCCTACCCTACCTTACAGAGTTGTTGTGAGAATAAAGTGGGGAGGATGAGTCCTAGGTACACCACCTTGAGCTCCTTAGAAGAAAGGTGGGGTATAAATATAATCAATCAATCAATCAATCAATCAATCAATCAATCAATCATAAAATTGAAGTATTCTTCATGTGCTGCTAGGGTCCTACTTTACAAAGGACAGTCCTACATTTGAAGGTATGATTTAAAGATAAAGAACCTTACCTGGCAAGGTTAACAACTGGATAGCGGACTGAGAAGGTACCGAGGTTATTTCAGGACCAACCCAGGATATTTTGCTGCTTGAGATGGACATTATCAAAGTCAACTGGTTTGGAGGTAGGCTGAATTGAGCCAGATTCAGCCAAATGTCAAACCGAAGTGGGTCAATTTAGGGGGATTTGGGTTTAGTCTGAGCTAGGTCATGGCAGCCCCAAATCACCTTGAGTCGTGAATTGTAAAGGAGAACACCAGTTTGCTAGTTTTCTCTAGGTGTTTGATTTTGCAAAACAAAACATGTTTTTTCATTTTTAAAAAAGTATTTTAAATAACTATATTTGGTGTGATGTATCTATTTACCATACTGCACTGAAAAAAGAAAGTTTTCCTTGAAAAAAAATCTGCTACTGAAAACAAAGTGTCATCAGCTATTTCCTCTCTTTTCTGCTTTTGCAAGTGTGTGTTGCTGATAGCTGATAGCCACGTCAGTTGTGAAGAGTATCTGCTTTTAAACAAAGTGATTAAAACAAGCAGAGCACACAGATTGTTTCCAATACACATTGTAATCACATCAGATCTGACTGGGAACCACAGAATTAATGAAGCTAGTTGAGCCGAATTGTAAGCTTAAGCACAGAGATCAGACCAGTGATGAGAATTTCAAGATGGAAAGTGTATCTTGAGATCAGTATCAGACTGCTTAAGAACTCCTGTGTGTGAGGTTGGAGACCAGTTTGTGGGTGATCTTGTGAGCTTTGCAAGCTCTGTTGCTCTCTCTTAATGAACTTGGTCTTATCCTTAGTCCTCAGCTCTTTGGATTAGGGGCAGAGAAGAAGTCTGGAGAGGAAGCTCTTTTGAGTTTGACCAGCACTGAATACAGTGAATTTCCAACACTGCATTTTGGATGAATATAAAAATCTCCTGCAGAAAGGCTTTTTATGCCTTATTAAATGTGTTAGGCACACACAATAACTTCAATAGATCCCTGATGGTTTGTTCCCTCTTAAAATTCTATAGCACAATCTCAAAGGGCTATGCAAACACCTTTATTTAAAAGCAGCAAGAGCATTTAGGGCAAGATCACATGTGGCAAGGTATTGCATTTCAGTCTATTCATTATCCGGGGAACAAGCCCTCATCTGGTGGAAAATAACAGGACATATGATGGAAACAGGGATGGTTGTTCTACTGGTCCCCAACCACATGCCTCTTTCCTTAGGTAAAGGTAAAGGTACCCCTGCCCGTACGGGCCAGTCTTGACAGACTCTAGGGTTGTGCACCCATCTCACTTAAGTGGCCGGGGGCCAGCGCTGTCCAGAGACACTTCCGGGTCACGTGGCCAGCGTGACAAAGCTGCATCTGGCGAGCCAGAGCCACACACGGAAACGCTGTGTACCTTCCCGCCAGTAAGCGGTCCCTATTTATCTACTTGCACCTGGGGGTGCTTTCAAACTGCTAGGTTGGCAGGCGCTGGGACCGAGCAACGGGAGCGCACCCCGCCGCGGGGATTCGAACTGCCGACCTTTTGATCGGCAAGCCCTAGGCGCTGAGGCTTTTACCCACAGCGCCACCCGCGTCCTGCCTCTTTCCTTACCTGTAGTTAAATTAATGAAATTTTAAAAAACCAAAGAAGAGCCGCATATATGTAAATGTGTAAAGTGTTGCTATGATTTCTGGAAGGTCATTTCAAAAGCCTTAAATTCTGCTCATGTATATCATCAAAACAATGACAAATGGAAGTTGGAACAATGTGAATTTTAAATAACAGCAAGGCAAGATGGCTCTGTTTTAAGGCTGTGTATACATTTAGCCTTTGAAATGCACAGGGCTCATTCTTTCACAGTGTGCTTTTGTACATATCAAGGTGCAATTGTACAAAACTTTGCATGATGCCATCATCTAAAGTGGTAGCTACTCTCTGTGTTGTCTACACTCACTGCCACTGGCTGGAAATCCCCCTCCAACAAAGAGAAGTTGCCAAGTCTTATAAAGCCACTACCACTTCCTTCTGATTTATGTGGGTGCAAATAATACTGCCACACACATGAGACACTGGGCAGGGAGCTGAAGAGACTTGGGGCACAGGTAGTCTTTTCATCTCTCCTTCCTATTGATGGTCATGGACCAAGAAGAGAGAGGAAAATATTTGAGGTAAACCACTGGCTGCACAGATGTCAAGAAGGATTTGGCTTCTTGGATCATGGTCTCCGCTTCCTTAAGGTAGGACTTCAGCAGTTGGCAAGAATGTGTTTGCCAAGAGTCTTGAGAATCTCATCAGGAGAGCTTTAAACTAGATCTTGAGGGGGAGGGAGACAACATTACAAACGACAGAAGAGCACCTGGCACTGGGGATAATAGCTTCATTGAGGCACAGGAAACTGAGCTGGTGTTCCAGAAACCTGCTAAAGGGCAAGAAACTACAGGAAGGAAGCAGCTGGAAGGAACGACTCATGGTTTCAGTTGTCTCTACACAAATGCACAGAGTATGGGAAACAAGCAAGATGAATTGAAGCTTTTAATACAGGGTGGCAAATACGACCTGGTAGGCATTACTGAAACCTGGTGGGAAGAGACTCATGACTGGAATGTAGGAATTGAGGGATATAACCAGTTCAAAAGGAATAGACCAAACAGGAAGGGAGGAAGGGAGGAGGAGGAGTAGCATTATATGTAAAGGATGTGTACACTTGTGAAGAAATCTATGACCTGGAGCATGAAAAGCAGATTGAGAGTATATGGGTAAAAACTGTAGGCGCGAGAAACAACAGTGACCTTATTGTGGGTTTCTGCTATAGACCGCCAAGCCAGACTGAAGACTTGGATGATGCCTAACTAGAGCAGATTACTAAACATTCGGAAAGGAGAGAAATAGTAATCATGGGAGACTTCTACTTCTCCAATATCTGTTGGGACTCAAACCCTGTCAAGAATGTAAGGTCAGACAAATTCTTCCTTTGCCTCACTGACAATTTCATTTCCCAGAAGGTAGAAGAACCAACAAGAGGATCATCTATCTTGGACCCGGTCCTCACCAATAAGGAACAACTGATCAATGAAGTGGATGTACTTGGAAGCTTGGGAGGAAGTGATTGTGTTCTCCTGAGTTTCAGGATACGAGGCACAGCTGAGTGTAGTCAGACACACACACTCAACTTTAAGAAGGCCAATTTCAAAAAGCTGAAGGAGCTACTGGGTGTGATCTGGTCAGAAATACTCAAAGAGAAGGGAGTCCAAGAAGGATGGGAGTTTCTAAAAGGATAAATATTGAAGGCCCAAATGCAGACAATACCAACAAGGAAGAAAAGTGGGAGGCATCTAAGGAAACCACTGTGGCTGCATAAGGAACTTACAGATGAGGTGAGACTTAAGAAGGGCATATATAAGAAATGGAAGAAAGGAGAAATCACAAAGGAGGAGAGCACACAAGCAGCCAACAGTTGCAGGGTTGAAGGTCAGGCCGGCTAAAACTCAGAATGAACTCAGGCTTCCAAGAGAGGTTAAAAGTAATTTTTAAAAAGCTTTCTGTTATGTACTGAGTTGAATAGAATCCAAATTGCATCAGTCTGATTGGTCCTAGAACAATAGGATCCAAAATGCAGCAGTCTGATTGGTCCTAGAACAATAGGATTCAGAATGCAGCAGTCTGATTGGTCCTAGAACAATGCAGCAGTATGATTGGTCTGCAGGAGCCACCCAATCCGGCTCCAGATGGAAGTGAATCCACAACCTGATTGGCCTACAGGAGAATTCCGGAATTAGCCAATCACATGCAGCCCATTGTGTAAATAATGTATATAAAGCAGATACTTTGAGGGGACATTCATTCCTCCTCACCACTATGAGCTGAATAAAGAGCATGAAATCCACTCTCGACTCTGAGTATATTTCAGTTTCTTTTGCTATGTCCAAAGTAATAATAATAATAATAATAATAATAATAATAATTTATTATTTGTACCCCGCCCATCTGGCTGGGTTTCCCCAGCCACTCTGGGCGGCTTCCATAAAAACCAAAGATACAGTAAAATATCACAGATTAAAAACTTCCCTGAACAAGTAGGAGAAAGAATAAGCAAGTGGGAGGTCCTTTGCATGAAGAAGATGGAGAAATGCTAGTGGGTGACAGAGAGAAGGCGGAACTCCTCAACACCTCCTTTGCCTCTTGTCTTCACCCAAAAGGAAAGCGATGCCTGACCTGGTGAGAACAGAATAAATGATTCTGGAGGGAGCTGCAGCCCAAGATAGGAAAAGAGGTAGTAAGGGAACACCTAGCAACTTTAAATGAATTCGAATCTCCAGAGCCTGATGAGATGCATCCAGGGGTAATAAAGGAGCTTGCAGATTTAATTTCAGAGCCTTTGTCTATTACCTTTGAGAATTTTGGAGAACAGGCGAGGTCCCCACAGCAGCATAGCTAGCCGCTCGGGCTCCCGGGGTGGCGCAGTGTGCAGGGTGTGCTGTACGGATCCTCCAAGAAGCCACCCATCTCCCCCCCCCCCCAAGTTTTGGCCGGCTGAGGAGGAGACGGCGGGCAAGCCCCACACTGCAGTTTCAGGAAATGAGGAGCCTGCAGGCGCCCGAGCCACTGTGCAGGCCCTGTGGTAAGCGCAACCCCCTGTGGTGTGGCACCCAGTGCCCCCCGCCCTCGCTCTAGCTATGCCTCTGGGTCCCTACAGACTGAGGGTGGGCAAATATTGTCCCCTGCTTCAAAAAGGGGGGAAAGGAAGACTACATGCAGGAAGAATACATGCAGGACTTGAAGCAACATAGCAGTCTTCAGAGGTTACATTTCACAAGCATAGAAGGTGTCTTCCAATATGTATACAAAAAGCTTGTTTACACATTACAATTAATAAAGGTACAAGCTATCTCCACATCCTACAACTTTTTATGTCAAAGAGTATACACTTGTTGATATGCACAATTCAGATCTTGTAAACACAAGAAGTTGTTTTGCTTTTACTTTTCTTCATTAAAAAAATATTACATGTTCCTTTGCCTATGATTCCTCCCCCTTTTTTTCTTTTTTCACATATTGTGCTAATAGTTTCCAACTCTATAGTTTCTGTATATTTTCTCTATCTTTGAATATTCTTAACAAAAAAAATTCCTTCCAGTAGCACCTTAAAGACCAACTAAGTTAGTTCTTGGTATGAGCTTTCGTGTGCATGCACACTTCTTCAGCTACTGGAAGGAATTTTTTTTGTTTTGACTATGGCAGAGCAACACGGCTACCTATCTGTAACTGAAGAAGTGTGCATGCACACGAAAGCTCATACCAAGAACTAACTTAGTTGGTCTTTAAGGTGCTACTGGAAGGAATTTTTTTTGTTTTGACTATGGCAGACCAACACGGCTACCTATCTGTATTTGAATATTCTTGTTAGTTTTATTATACTTAGTTGTCCCCAAAGTTTTCTCAATAGATCTATTTTATTAGGCTTCCAAATATTTTTCCAAGATCTTGCATATAAAATCCTAGCCATTGTTATAATCTACGATATTTGGGTCTGGTGGTGTCGTCTGATCTGCTCTTTTGCATAATTCAGCAAGAAGAAGAGATGACTTGGTGGAATTTCCGAGAGTGGGTCATGGAGAGCAAGCGGGGCTTTGCAGGGCACAGGCCTGCCATGGTGGAGTCTCAGGTTTTATACAGGTGTGGGTCAGAGAGGGAGGGAGGCTTGCAGAGGCCTGCTCCAGTTGGGGAGAGATATTTTTTGCATGGGCAGAGGGGGTGGGATTGGGTCGGACTTGGAAAGCGAGAGAGGGGGTTTGCACTGGCCTGGCCTGCCTGTAATCTGTCTCATATTTTGCCTGAGCAAAGAAGGCAACCCTAGTCAACATCAAATTTTTCACTCCTTTAGAGAACAACCAGCCATATGTGGTTATTGCCTTAGGAGGCTGGACTGGCCCCTCCCTGCTTTCCTTTAGCTGTCAGGCACTGGCTGTGGTAGCAGGCTCTTCTGGGGGGGGGCATGTTCTTAGCGCATGTGGGTGGGTGTGCATGCTTTTAAATGGTTTGAAGTGTTTTCAGATATTTTTTCAATAGGGTGACTTTTTAAAAGAAAAATACTTGTGTCCTAAACATTTGTATACATATGTCATATGTTTGCTACAGGAGTGGGAAACCCGATTATAAGAAATTGTATTAAATTAAAGTATTTTGGTTTGATTTGTAATAACTTGGAAAATTAAAAAACATAATTTGTAAATAAATAAATAAATAAATAAATAAATAAATAAATAAATAAATAAAACTTGGGTGCTTCCCTGGGAGAAAGGCAAGATCTAAATAAGTAATAGATAGATAGACAGATAGATGACAGATAGATAGATGATAGATAGATAGATAGATGATAGATAGATAGATAGATAGATAGATAGATAGATAGATAGATAGATGATAGATAGATAGATGATAGATGATAGATAGATAGATAGATAGATAGATAGATAGATAGATAGATGATAAATATCTGTGCTGTGGGTGGATGGTTAGGTGTGCATCTTAGACAGCCATCTTCAGATGTGTGCATCGGGCGTCCTATTGGGAAGACCCAGTTCTCTGAGTGCATGTTCTGGAAGTTGGGCAATAGGGGCAGTACAGGATTCCTACTGGTGTACCAACCTCCCCGCTGCACCAAGGATTCCCTGCCCGAGCTGCTTCAGGTCGTGGCGGATATGCTTCTGGAGACACCTAGCTTGGTTGTCCTGGGGGATTTTAACATCCATGCCAACACGACCTTACAAGGGGCCGCTCGGGACTTCGTGGAAAGCATGGCCTCCATGGGGCTGTCCCTGAATAAGTTTGGCCCAACTCATAGCCATGGACATGCCTTAGACTTGGTGTTCACCTCTATGGATGTTGGTGATCTGACACTAACTAAAAGCGAAACAAAAGAAGTGCCATGGTCAGATCACTTCCTGGTGCAACTGGACTTCTCCGCAACTCTTCCCCTCTGCAGGGAGGTGGGACCGATTCGGATGGTCCGCCCCCGCCACTTAATGGATCCAATTGGCTTCCAGAGAGTGGTAGGGGATGCTTTATCCCAAGTTGATGGCCTTTCAGCTGATTCCCTGGTGGCACGCTGGAATGCGGAGTTAACCAGGGCTATTGACTGTCTGGCTCCGAAGCGCCCTCTCCGATTGCATGGAGCCCGGACAGCCCCGTGGTTTTCCCCGGAGCTGAGGGTGATGAAACAATCGTTGAGACGGCTAGAGCGCCGGTGGCGGAAAACTCATTCTGAATCAGACCGGACACGGGTTAGAGCTCAACGTCGAGCCTACCAAGTGGCAATGGCGACGGCGAAGAGGGCCTTCTTCGCCGCCTCCATTGCATCTGCAGAAAACAGCAGCAGGAGACTTTTTCAGGTGGTTCGCAATCTATCGGAACCACCTGTACCACCGGGGCCTGGTAGGGACCCCAAGATCTCCTGCAATGCTTTTGCAACGTTTTTTTGCAGATAAAATCGCTCAGATTCAGAAGGAGGTAGACTCCACCGTGGGAGCAGGGCCAGGGCGGGAGAGTGCTAGAGTTCTGTCTGGTCCTGTTACATGGGATCAATTCCAGTCTGTTACCTCCGAGGATGTGGACAGGCTGCTTGGAAAAGTGAAACCGACCACCTGTCTCCTTGATCCTTGCCCATCCTGGCTGATAAAAGCGAGCCGGGAAGGGCTGGGCGATGGGCTCTGCGGGGTGGTGAATGCTTCCCTCTGTGAGGGAGCCTTCCCAGACCCGCTGAAAGAGGCGGTCATTAAACCGCTTCTTAAAAAAACATCTTTAGACCCGGCCAATTTGGCCAACTATCGCCCAGTCTCAAATCTGCCATTCTTGGGCAAGGTGATTGAGCGGGTGGTTGCTGAACAACTCCAAGCACGCCTGGAGGAAACGGACCATTTGGATCCCTTCCAATCGGGATTCAGGTCTCACCATGGGACTGAAACTGCCTTGGTCGCACTGGTTGATGATCTCCGGCGGGCTAGGGACAAAGGTGAGAGCTGTTTCCTAGTTCTGCTGGATCTCTCAGCGGCCTTTGACACCATCGACCATAACATCCTTCTGGACCGTCTAGAGGGGTTGGGAGCTGGGGGCACTGTCATACAGTGGTTCCGCTCCTTCCTCCTGGGCCGTGTCCAGAAAGTGGTGGTGGGGGATGAATGTTCAGACCCCTGGGCTCTCACTTGTGGGGTGCCTCAGGGTTCTGTCCTCTCCCCCATGCTTTTTAATATCTATATGAAGCCGCTGGGAGAGATCATCAGGGGGTTTGGACTGGGTGTTCATCAGTACGCAGATGACACCCAGCTCTACCTCTCCTTTAAATCAGAACCAGTGAAGGCGGTGAAGGTCCTGTGTGAGTGCCTGGAGGCGGTTGGAGGATGGATGGCGGCTAACAGACTGAGGTTGAATCCTGACAAGACAGAAGTACTGTTTTTGGGGGACAGGGAGCGGGTTGGTGTGGGGGATTCCCTGGTCTTGAATGGGGTAACTGTGCCCCTAAAGGACCAGGTGCGTAGCCTGGGAGTCATTTTGGACTCACAGCTGTCCATGGAGGCGCAGGTTAACTCTGTGTCCAGGGCAGCTGTCTACCAGCTCCACCTGGTACGCAGGCTAAGACCCTACCTACCCGTGAACTGTCTCGCCAGAGTGGTGCATGCTCTAGTTATCTCACGCTTGGACTACTGCAACGCGCTCTACGTGGGGCTACCTTTGAAGGTGACCCGGAAACTGCAATTAATCCAGAATGCGGCAGCTAGACTGGTGACTGGGAGTGGCCGCCGGGACCATATAACACCGGTTCTGAGAGACCTGCATTGGCTCCCAGTACGTTTCCGAGCATGATTCAAAGTGTTGGTGCTGACCTTTAAAGCCCTAAACGGCCTCGGTCCTGTATACCTGAAGAAGCGTCTCCACCCCCATCATTCAGCCCGGACACTGAGATCCAGCGCCAAGGGCCTTCTGGCGGTTCCCTCATTGCGAGAAGTGAGGCTACAGGGAACCAGACAGAGGGCCTTCTCGGTAGTGGCGCCCGCCCTGTGGAACGCCCTCCCATTAGATGTCAAAGAGATAAATAATTACCTGATATTCAGAAGACATCTTAAGGCAGCCCTGTTCAGGGAAGTTTTTAATATGTAACGCTGTACTGTTTTTAACACTGATTGGGAGCCGCCCAGAGTGGCTGGGGAAACTCAGCCAGATGGGCGGGGTATAAATAATAAATTATTATTATTATTATTATTATGTCTCAAGGGCTGTCACACAGAAGAGGGAACAAGCTTGGAGGGTAGGACTGAAACCAATGGCCTCAAGTTACAAGAAAGGAGATTCCGACTAAACATACGGAAGAACTTTCTGACAGTAAGAGCTGTTCAGCAGTGGAACAGACGCCCACAAGAGGCGGTGGACTCTCCGTCCTTGGAGGTTTTGAAGCAGAATTTGGATGGCCATCTGTCATGGACGCTTCAGCTGAGATTCCTGCATTGCAGGGGGTTGGATTAGATGACCCTCGGGGTCCCTTCCAACTCTACAATGCTATGATTCTATGTGTGGATTGGGCTGCCTGACTGTCTTGACCAATAATCAAACTAAGCCTTTATATCAGTGCTGGGGAACTTCTCCATTTGGCCCGCCATGCCCTTTGCAGCAAACCACTCCCACTCGTCCTCTGACATCACCCAGACTCATGTGCTCTTCCCGTGGTAAAGTTAGAGCACTTTTGAGCATTTGGAAGACTGTGGTGTGTGCATGCAATTCTGTGCCATAGAACTTGAATCTGGTTAAAATGGAGGCACTGTTTGATTTTGGCATCTTTTCCCATCCCCACTGCTCTTTGGCGGGAGTGGGATTCACTCGGTGTATGAATGCTGCAGCATCCATTTTCTGCCACTAGATGCCAGAGTTTGTGGTTGCTAGTGGCTCTCTGCTTGCTTGAGCAGGTTTGCTCCCCGCTGCTGCTTCTAGAGATGCAAATGATTGCTCACAAGGGAATCTGTTTGCTCTGCTTCTGATGCTGTTTGCTTACACCTTGCATGTAGCACCACTCACCTTTGCCTTTCTAGCACTCCAGAGCTAGGAGCCAACACATTCCTGGGTCCTTTTAAAGCCGGCTACTTTCTGAATTGTGAAATAGGGTGAGCCAATCCACTCTGCCATGGCTAAAGAGACAGCAGTTCTTGGAGGAGAGGACTGATTCCACTCTAAATCAACTTTGTACATTTTCCTCATTTTGTTACAGTGGTACCTTGGGTTACATACGCTTCAGGTTACAGACTCAGCTAACCCAGAAATATTACCTCGGGATAAGAACTTTGCTTCAGGATGAGAACAGAAATCGTGCTCCGGCGGCGCGGCAGCAGCAGGAGGCCCCATTAGCCAAAGTGGTGCTTCAGGTTAAGAACAGTTTCAGGTTAAGAATGGAGCTCCGGAACAAATTAAGTTCTTAACCTGAGGTACCACTGTACTTATTTTATTTTTTCTTCTTATCCGGCCCACTTCTGCCTTTGGCCACACCCTACAGGTTGGCTGTGTTCAGTGCTATTTTTCTAGAAAAAGATGTGCCAGAACTCACCTGCCTCATTCTCTTAGAATGGCAGTGGCACCCCCCTGAAAAGTGCAGGAACTGAGTTCCTGTGAGTTCCCCCTGAAAAAATCCCCTGACTTACCCTTATGCACCCAGTAGATTGCTGTGGCCTGTGGGAAACTTTCTCCTGCAGCATCTCAGAAACCCACTCTGCAGGAACTTAGAGCAGCACTTTTAGTGTGGCTGCCTCCGTTCTGTGGAATAAGAGCAATCAGGGCAAGATACAACAGGGGGCCACTATCTGCATCTTCCGGAAACAACTGAAGATATTTTGTTCTGTTAGGCTACATAAACGAGTCTTTTCCAAGAGTGTCTTTTTTTGAAAAAAATATAATCAAATATTGGTGTTTTTACTGTGTTGCAGATCATACTCAGTTCTTGTCAGGAAGTGTATAAATGCATGGCTTTTGGCTTTGTGCTGAAAAATCAAGATGTACCTGATTTTAATATAGAAGCAACCATTGGACAATGGACCTTTTTATGACATATGGTTCATAATTAGTGGTCAGTGATTCCTGGAAAAACAAAAATAAGGGGGAACAGAACAGAGTTAACAGATAACATTCAACATCGCATAGCCAAATGCCTAATCAGGAACCTTTGTGGTTTTGCTTAGCTTAAGTATGAGTAATAGTCCCGTTTCCTCTTATGCTACCACTGAAACAATATTAGGTGTTGGTACATTGATGATGGTGGGAGGTGGGTTCAAAGTGAAGATAATAAATTATGTTTAAATTTAAATTTTGATCAACTATACTGAGCCAAATGCTGATGGCTTGGTTTTTTTCTATGAATGTCTATTTTGTATTATTTTAGTTTAGTTTTAAATGCATCTGCTCTTGTTTGTGTGTTTAACTGTTTACATTGCCTTGAGATGCTTGTGTAGAAGGTGATTTATAATATATTATAAATTATTATTATTATTATTATTAGCCCAGGCAATACTGTCCATTCTGGCTGGGAGCAGTTCTCAAAGGTCTCAGGCAGAGGCATTTCTTTCACCTGCTCCCTGATCCTTTTAAGTGGAGAGGCTGGGCGATGAACCTGAGACTTTATCCATGCAGAGCAGGTACTGGAGCGCTGAGCTGCAGACAGTTCTTCTCTACTGCTCTTAACATCTGTATTTAGAGAGTAAGGCAAGGTCGGAAGGTGCTGGTCCAGAGTAGTCTGAACCCCAGGATCACTTTGTTTATTGCTTTTCTCATCAGAAAAAACGACAACATGTTGTTGGTATTAGAGTAAGCATTCCATGTGTGAAAGTGACTCCATTCTTAACCCCAGTTGATGCTCTTTCATTCATACTCTCCTGCCATTTCTCTTGAATGTGACCCCCCCAATTCATTCTTTCTCCATTTTTCTCCCTCTCTTCTTAGCTTTCCATTCAAGCATGAAAGTAGAATCTTTTGTATTTAATATCTCTTAATCTATATCTATATCTATATCTATATCATCTATATCTATATCTATATAGAGAGAAAAGGAAACACACACACAAATACAGGAGTCCCCCTTTGCTAATCTTTCTTTGCAAAAGGAAAAGGATTCAATCCATTTTGATTTAAGGGGGGGGTGGAGTGGTGTGGAGGTAACGAGGAGGGGGGGGGAATGGGCAGAATTTGACATTATGGTTATAATTCAAAATTGCACAGCCCACAGCCCAGAAAAACAGAGCATGTAATTACACACTTACTAGAGGTAACAGCAGTGCTGATAATTATTCTTTACACAGGAGGATCTCTCTGATATCCCAGAGTCAGGAAGTGGGAGCTACAATATCTTTAATACCATCCTTGGAGAGGCATGGGAAGGCACACAGGGTCCAGAGCAATAACTTCATTGCACCAGAATGTCAGGGGCTTTAGTGCAGCAGGAATCAATAGTTTCAAGTACATTTTTTTTAAAGGTACAATATTTTTTATGACCCGAACCACAGAAAGTACAGCGCAGCCAGGGGTATGTGTGTGTAGGGGGGGGGATATATGCCATTTCCTCATTCCCCCCCCCCCCATCTCCTCTGCTCCAGACAGGCAGCCTTGTCAATTTCAAAGTGGGTTTTGATGAGAGATGTGTTCTCTGGCCAGGATGTGTTAACTGTATCAGAGCTGTGAAATTCTTAGCATTTATTCAGAGATAAATTTATAGAGTATCACCGTGAATAGAAAATGGGAGGAATGGAAAATATAGGAGAGGAGAGGCAGTAGAGTTATTATACTGTGATTGAATATATAGATCTAAATCGAGATGTACATATATACCTATATAAAACAAAGACTACTAGAAACATTTTAACTAGGCTTGTCATGTTTTGTCAATTAATGGGATAGATTAATTGATTAAAAACCTTTTGGGGTAATGGTATCTCCAATTAATTGGGAATCTGTCTATCTAACATCTATCATTTTTTATAAGAGCAGCCCTGCTGGATCAAGCCAGTTGCCCATCTAGTCCCGCATCCTGTTCCCACACTGGCCAGTCAGATGCCTGTGGAAAACCAGTAAGCAGGACTTGGGGGCAATTGTGTTCTCCCCACTTGTGATTCCCAGCCACTGGCTGTAATGGTTGGGTCTCTCTCACAGAAGCGAGACAACTCCGGCAGCAATTAACTCAGGTTTATTGCTCAAAACACACAAATCACTCTTTCAATATTTTAAATTTTTATTGGAATTTTATTTGCAACATAACACAAACCTCCCACCACCCAATACACAAGTCCATCCTCATTAAACGTGAACATAACATACAGTGAACATAATATACAACAATACAAACAACCAAATAAAAGACTTCCTTTATCCTGTACAGTGGTACCTCGGGTTAAGTACTTAATTCGTTCCAGAGGTCCGTACTTAACCTGAAACTGTTCTTAACCTGAAGCACCACTTTAGCTAATGGGGCCTCCCGCTGCTGCCGCGCCGTCGGAGCACGATTTCTTTTTTTATATATATATAAATTTTTTATTAGTTTTCCATAGATCGAAAAAACAAAACAAAACACAGCAAAAACATAAACAAACATAAAATGGACCTCCCCATACCACCCCTTTCCTGCATCCTTATTTCAAATTTTTCCAGCAACCCTTTAGTCATAAACATATTTTACTCATTTCATAAATTTAGCTTCCTTAACTTATTAATAACAACTGTAGTTCTTTGTTTCTTATCTCCCTGACCCCTAATTTTCATCCAAATTACAACAATTTTTAAGATATGCTTTAAATTTGTTCCAATCTTCTTCCACCGCCTCCTTCCCCCGGTCTCGAATTCTGCCAGTCATCTCTGCCAGTCCCATGTAGTCAATCACCTTCGTCTGCCATTCTTCCAATGTGGGTAGTTCTTGTATCTTCCAGTACTTTGCTAGAAGAATTCTTGCTGCTGTTGTGGCGTACAAAAAGAATGTCTTATCCTTCCTTGGCACCATTTGGCCCACCATACCCAAGAGAAAAGCTTCTGGTTTTTTGGAAAAGGTTCTCTTGAGGACTTTCTTGATTTCATTATAGATCATTTCCCAGAAAGCTTTAATCTTCGGGCAGGTCCACCAAAGGTGATAGAAGGTTCCCTCCGTTTCATTACATTTCCAACATTTGTTATTGGGCAGATCGGAGCACGATTTCTGTTCCCATCCTGAAGCAAAGTTCTTAACCTGAAGCACTATTTCTGGGTTAGCGGAGTCTGTAACCTGAAGCGTATGTAACCTGAAGCATATGTAACCCGAGGTACCACTGTAATAGAAAACAGAAAAGATAACTTCTAGAATGCTTAAGTTATTGTTAGAATGAGAAACAAAAGATGAGCCTACTCAACAAAAGATAAGTCTACTATGATACACTGGGCTAGAGATGTGGGGCGCAACACAGAATTCTCTCTGTGGGAGAAACGGCAGAAAACAGACTAAAAATTTACAGCACATTATACTTTGAAAGAAAGTTATATGAAAATGAAATATAGGGACGCGGGTGGCACTGTGGGTAAAACCTCAGTGCCTAGGACCTGCCGATTGCATGGTCGGCGGTTCGAATCCCCGCGATGGACGGGGTGAGCTCCCGTCTTTCGGTCCCAGCTCCTGCCCACCTAGCAGTTCGAAAGCACCCCTAAGTGCAAGTAGATAAATTGGTACCGCTTTATAGCAGGAAGGTAAACGGCATTTCCGTGTGCTGCGCTGGTGCCGGCTCGCCAGATGCAGCTTCGTCACGCTGGCCATGTGACTCGGAAGTGTCTGCGGACAGCGCTGGCCCCCGGCCTCTTAAGTGAGATGGGCGCACAACCCTAGAGTCGGTCATGACTGGCCCCTACGGGCAGGGGTACCTTTACCTTTACCTTTTAACACTGAATAAGTTAGCAAAGATGTAGAAATTTGAATCAGGTACATTCTGCCAAGAAACAGAAGGGACGTTTTATCATATGTGGTGGTCATGCAAAGTAGCTACTGTAAAGAATTTTGGGAGATGATTTATAATGAAATGAAAAAAATGCTTAAGAGTTCAACCCCCAAAAGACCAGAGGTGTTTCTCCTAGGAATAACTGAGTTGTCATGTTCCCAAGAACTATAAGAACTATAAGAACAGTAAGAGCTGTTCCACAGTGGAATTTGCTGCCAAGGAGTGTGGTGGAGTCTCCTTCTTTGGAGGTCTTTAAGCAGAGGCTTGACAACCATATGTCAGGAGTGCTCTGATGGTGTTTCCTGCTTGGCAGGGGGTTGGACTCGATGGCCCTTGTGGTCTATTCCAACTCTATGATTCTATGATTCTATGATTTCTCTATGCAACAACTGCAGCTTGAATTTTATATCCCCAAAAGTGGATGGAGGGAGCAGTCCCAACAAGGGAGGAATGGCAGGTGAAGATGATGCAGAGCTGGCAAAGTTAGAGAGCAAGATAAAAGAGGATTTAAAGAGGATTGGAAAATTTTTGTAGAATATATGGAGAACTACTGTAAACAGGTCGAAACATTAGCAGGTTTAGAATAAATTAAGCAGCATGAAATATGTGGAAACAAAAAGTGAAAAGAGAAATTATGGAGTGACTAGAATATGCAGTGATAAAAGATAAGACAAGGAAGCTATGAAAAGGTGGAATGAAGTCAATGTTTTTAATTTTTGATTGTAATGCTATACTGTAATGATGAAAATATAAATAAAACTATGGGAGGGGGAATAAAATATAAAAAATATATTTCTGCAAATTCTATTGACTTCCAGAAGCAGATTTTGAGATTTTTTTGGAGCAGCAGAATCTAGCATTTCTATATCCTATCCAGCCTGTTGAGGGATGCCACCCCACCCCAATTAATTAATTAATTAATTAATTAATTATTACAAATATTTGCATATTTCAGTTTCATAGAAATATCAAAACAGTTTACAACAATTAAAATACAATTAGAAAAGATCACAAGCTGACTATTATGGAGCATGTTTTTCTCCTCTGCGTAAGTCTGGCAAACAAAAGTCTTCAGAAAATGTTTAAAAGTCTATGGAGAAGGTGCCTGCTGAATCTCTATTGGAAGAGCATTCTGCTGCAGGGGACCAATGGCACTGAAGGTTCCATTTTGTGTTGATGTCAGATGAGCTTCACCAACTAAGGGGATGGCCAGCAATGCTTCTACAGATGATCCCAGTGATCAGGTGGTTCCTGAGATATCCTGGACTTAAGCTGTTCAGTAAGTTAACACAAAAATATTTAACTCGGTTTGGTAGCCAGTATAAAGGTTTTAACAACAATGTCACTTATAGGCCAGGGCTGGGGAACATCTGGCCCTCCAGTAGTTGTTTGAATTAAACTCCTATCGGCCCCAGCCAGCAGGACCAATGGCCAGGGATGATAGGAGTTATAGTCCAGAAATAACATTTGGAGGGCCACAGGTTCCCAGCCCCTGCTGTAGTCAAATGGAAACCATAGAAAAATGCCCTTTATGCCAACGAAGCCCCTTGAGCAGGTTAGAGGTCAAAGTGCTAATGAACCACTCCTCCGTCACTTCTGAAATTGGCCTTTCAGGAAAGATAGTTGCTGACTGTCACTCTTCTCAGATGTTCACCCTTATATACAATCTTGCGCCAGGATACTGTGGGCATGAAGAGACATAATAACTTGTCCCCTGTGGCATTTAGCCACTTGCTTGAATGTCAGCCTTCCAGATCTAATCCAAGGCATAGTTCTGAAAAAAGAAAAGGCAAATGAATACCAGCCATGTTATTGGGAGAGGGAACAGCAAGGGAGAGGAAGTTAATTAAAAAAGATTGTCTCCTCCTTAATGCACACCAATATCATCCTTCTAATGACACCAGGATCTGTGCAATTACTTTGATAGAAGAGAACCAATATCCCTTCTAATATGGAAAGAGCTCCAACCCTCCAGTAATATTGTTCACAAAGCAAGGCTGTTCAACTAAGCCAGCTTTGCTTTTTCTTAGAATCCCACTACATCTCCCACTTTTACCCTCTCTCCTGTTTTAGACTCTCACGTTTACTGGGTCCCTCCCTTTTGCAATGCTAGTCATACCTCACCACCAGCAGCCTCCAGTGGGATGCTTTGGCACCAGATGGTGTCACTGTGGAGCAATCCATGGGGGATAGGAAGTTTTGCACTTGCCTGTAACTATGCAGCTAGTCCAGTGCTTGGCAGATTCAAGGTGCTACTGCAGTGTTAGTCTATAAAGCTCTCAAGAGCTTGGGACCAATGTACTTGTACCTTACCCCACATACGACCACTCAACTGCTTTGATTTGAGGAACAGGTAATTTTGCAAATGGCACATGATGTTCATTCTGATGTTGCAATGAATTGATCCTTTGGAGCAGCAGTGCTCTGTAGGACTCTCTCGTTATTAATATGAGGCAGGCACCTTCATTGCATCCTGTTTTTGATGCCTGAGAAAAAACTACTGTTTAGGCAAACTACACAGGCATGTAATTTTATTCTTTACATTTTTAAAAACTGTTGATTATGTCTATATTTTGATCATTTTGTGATGTCTGCGGTTTTTAATGTCTGTTTTTGTTTCTATTCTAAAACTGATATTTTATGTCATTTTAAGTTAACCACCCAAATATTTTTTATTAAAGTGTTATATACATGATATACATAATATAGGGGGACACAGGTGGTGCTGTGGTCTAAACCACTGAGCCTCTTGGGCTTGCTGATTGTAAGGTCAGCAGTTCGAGTTCATGTGACTGGGTGAGCTCCCGTTGCTCTGTCCCAGCTCCTGCCAACCTACTGGTCTGAAACCACACCAGCACAAGTAGATAAGCAGGTACTGCTGCATCGGGAAGGTAAACAGCATTTCTGTGTGCTCTGGCTTCCATCACGTTGTCCTGTTGCACCAGAAGTGGTTTAGTCATGCTGGCCACATGACCTGGAAAATTGTGCAGACAAAGACCGGCTCCATTGGCCTGAAAGCGGAGATGAGCGCCGCACCCCATACTCAATTTTGACTGGACTTAACCATCCAGGGGTCCTTTACGTTTACCCTTTACCATAAAGGTAAAAAGGTAAAGGTACCCCTGCCCGTACGGGCCAGTCTTGACAGACTCTAGGGTTGTGCGCCCATCTCACTTAAGAGGCTGGGGGCCAGCGCTGTCCGGAGACACTTTCCGGGTCACGTGGCCAGCGTGACAAGCTGCATCTGGCGAGCCAGCGCAGCACACGAAAACGCCGTTTACCTTCCCGCCAGTAAGCGGTCCCTATTTATCTACTTGCACCCGGGGGTGCTTTCGAACTGCTAGGTTGGCAGGCGCTGGGACCGAGCAACGGGAGCGCACCCCGCCGCAGGGATTCGAACCGTCGACCTTTCGATCGGCAAGCCCTAGGCGCTGAGGCTCTTACCCACAGCGCCATCCACGTCCCCTTTACCATACATATTATTATAACATAATATCCTATCCTCATGAAGCTATGTGGAAGTCACTTTGAAGTCTAATATAATTGGAATAAAAGAAACCTGAATGGTTTTAAAAAACCACAGGAATTTCTCTGATGACAAAATGCAGATGTGGTGGGAGTGCAACAAAATCAATAATTTTGCAAGGAAGTGGATATCATAACAAGGAGAATATTATTGATAACAATTCTACTAAACTCAAAGTTTGTTTTTGTTACTAGTATTGATAAAAGATGCTGGTTGTGCAGCGTTCTGCTCATATAATGGGACTTTCTCTTCCTCTCTTCACATGACTTAGGATTGCCAGATTTATGGTCTGACCTGGAGTTTCCAGGTTTGCCTGGCCCCCTCCAGGTAGCAGGTGGAGGGTCTGAATTTCCAGGTGGGAAAAAGGAAGTGGGGTGTTTAAGAAAAATAGAGAAGTTTTCCAACTTGAAATCTTGGCATCTTGACGAAGGAGCTAAAGTGTGTTCTGCTAGCCCATTTTTGGCTCCTGCCCCAACTGGGTCTTGAACACAAAACTTGAAAATTAAATTCTATCTGTGTGTAAATCAGAAGCTTGGAAAGGTCTGTTCTACCATTTTTTCCTTTGTTGTTGTTGTTTAGTCGTTTAGTCGTGTCCGACTCTTCGTGACCCCATGGACCAGAGCACGCCAGGCACCTCTGTCCTCCACTACCTCCCACAGTTTGGTCAAACTCATGCTGGTAACCTCGAAAACACTATCCAACCATCTTGTCCTCTGTCGCCCCCTTCTCATTGTGCCCTCCATCTTTCCCAGCATCAGTGTCTTCTCCAGGGAGTCTTCTCTTCTCATGAGGTGGCCAAAGTACTGGAGCCTCAGCTTCACGATCTGTCCTTCCAATTTTTTCCTTTGGTGTACCACAAATCCCAACACATCCTGTGTCTTAAACACAGCCCTAAAGTAAGAAACATCATCCCTTAGATACCTAACCAATCAGTGCAGTAGTGGGAGAGGGCATCCTACAGATATCACCTTATCAATAAATTCATGTTTTATTTTATATTTGTGCAAACTGCTTCAAGCTCTTCTTACAATCAAGTGGGATATAAATTTTAAATAAAGTAAATCAGGAAGTCCACTGTGTACAATGTCAGAATGGGGCCTTTAGTGTGGCACTGGCAGTCCCCACCCTTTGGGACTCCCTCCTGTGACCTATCAGGCAGGCCCCAGTATTGAAAAACTTCCTTTTCCAGGATGCCTTCTGAGTGGAGATTCTTAAAATCTCAGTCTTTATCTCTATTGGACGTGTGTGAGTGGGAATGTATAAAATTGTTGATGTTTGTATTGTTAAATTGCATAAAGATAAAGGGACCCCTGACCAGTCATGGCTGACTCTTGAGTTGCGGCGCTCATCTCGCTTTATTGGCCGAGGGAGCCAGCGTACAGCTTCCGGGTCATGCGGCCAGCATGACTGCCGCTTCTGGCGAACCAGAGCAGCACACGGAAACGCCGTTTACCTTCCCGCCGGAGCGGTACCTATTTATCTACTTGCACTTTGACGTGCTTTCGAACTGCTAGGTTGGCAGGAGCAGGGACCAAGCAACGGGAGCTCACCACGTCGCATATGGATGTTTCATTGGGAAGTTATTCTTAAATGAAGTAGATAAATAAAATACGCACATCTGTCCTTATGTATTTGACTTTGCAATGACTATTCCTTTGCACTTAACCTCGTAGTGCTGAAGACTTAAAAAGTTTGATACTGTTTGACCCAGTCTAGATTTTTGGTCTCCAACATCCACACCTATTAAGGAAACATTATTTGGAATGACTCTGAAACCTTTCCTGGCTTGCTGGCTGGTAACACTAGGTTTCTCTCTGTCTTTCTTTCCTTTTTGGCAGGTTATTATAAAATATTGACTTTGTTACATATTGGGATCGGGGTTCTATTTCTCCCCCTTTCCCCTTTCTTTTGTGCAAATCTGTTTGCGCCACAGGAGCGCCCGCTGTCTCTCCTGGCTACAACTCTACTTACTAATTCATCGATTCATCTTTAATGAGGCCCCCTGCCAATGTTTAAATAGCATTCCGAACAAAGAAAAAGGCAACGTTTCCAACACAGCTGCTGCTCTGACATCCCTGCTTTTCTGTAACATCGAGTAAAATCTATTTCTTTTTCTTTCCCCCTAAAGTTACTAATTTATAATTTAGGAGCAGCTTGATAATTAATTGTTTGCAGGGGGTGGGGAATAATGAAGGCTGAAGGGGAGAAAGTATAGGTCCCCCCCCCCCCCCCAGTCTGATAGACGTAAAGCCAACAGGGTTGTGCTGAGCGCGAATGTGACAGTGGGGGATTTTGAAGTGCATTAGGGCTCTTTGCTGATGGTTGAGAGAACCTCTTCTGTCTGGGGGATTACTCACAGAGTAAAGCACGGCACTATCCACATCATACTGGCACTCTTGGGGTCATTCAACAAAACTGATTGGCAGGAGATTCAGGGACAGCTAAAGGGAGTCCATCATTAATTTATGGAACTCACTGCCACAAGAAGTGGTGATAGTTACGACTAAAGGGGGATTTCACAAACTCATGGAGGAATAGCTCCTAGTTATCAATGGCTCCTAGTTATCAGATCCATGTCCTTCCTGCCCAATAAAAGCTCCCAGACTGGTCATATGGGTGTTAGAGGGTCCAATTAAGTTCTACTCAGAGTTGAAAAATGAAATTATTGGAACTAAGTTTATCATTTTGGTTAATTCCAATGAGTCTACTCTGAGTATGACTAACACTGGATATAACCCAGAGGTTATAAATGCTCCTTCAGAGGAGCATTTCTATTTTGTGGTATTAATGGAAGCAGTGGTGAGACCTTTACTTAAAGAGTCCACATTTCATTCCTCCCATCCGGGATATTTATCAACCAACATCTATTTTTCTGAGTAAGCAATAGATGGCTACTCAGCCCCAGGTTTTCTTGCATTATGTAGACCCTTCCCATCTTGTTCAGACTGGTATCTAGGACTGAAATGGCCTTGAGTGTCTTGGTGGATGCCCTTTACCTGGAGCTAGGCAAAGTGAGTTTTTCTTGTTGGTTCTGCTGGACCTCACAGTGTCTTTTGATACCACCAGCAATAGGTTCATTGTGGGATGGCTGGTTGGTATGGGGCTGTGGGGGGAGGCACAATACAACAACAACAACAACAACAACAACAACAACAACAACAACAACAACAACAACAACAACATTTCTACCTCGCCTATCCGGCTGGGTTTCCCCAGCCACATGTAAAAACATAATAAAACACCAAACATTAAAAACTTCCCAATATTGTGGGACTGTTTTGTTGTATGGTTGGAGGTACCCAGAAGCTGGTGCTAGGAGATTAATTCTCAGCCTTTGAGGTTGCTTAGGGTTCCAGTTTTTCCCCCATGCTACTAAATATCTACATGAAGTTGCCAGAAGATATCATCCAGGATTATGCAGATGACACCTAACTAATTAACACTTAATTAAACCTACTGTTGGGAGGGGGCAGGGGAAAAAGGCTATGCTGAGTTCTCCCTCCTCCTTGACTGCTGATCTGATGTCCCAGATTGGGCCCCCAATCAGATTGGGAGGCTACTTATTATTGTGTACCACCCTTCATCCAAAGATCACAAGGCAGTTCACAACATAAAAATACAAAACAAGAGCCTAAGACCAAGAGTCCATGCACAGCCTTGTGCATAGTTTCCTAGGAGTAACTCCATTGAACTTAGGAGTGCTTCTTTCTGACTTCAGAGATGTAACCTGCAAAATATATTGAGCTTTTAATCAGGCAATCTTGAACAGAAATGTTATCATTTCATCTGCTAACATGAGAAGAAACCCCATCAAGGGGTGGGGGGTGTTAAGCGCCTGCTTCATTATTTTCTCCATTCTCTGGCAGCTTCTATGCTAACCTGCCAAAAAGAAACTTGAAAGCCTTATTATCACCTCAATGACTTTCTGGAGGAAGGCGGTTCCTTTGTTCCGCTCCCCCCCCCAGCTCCTCAGCAGATAACACCATGGGGGGGGGGGACATGACCTGAAGTTTTTCTCCCCTGCCTCTCGCCCCCCCCCCACTACACTCCTGGCCAGGAGCCACAAGGCTTTGAAAAAATAGCCCTCTTTACAGCTACACCTTGTGGACAAACTTCCTTGTAGTTCAGTTCTCTCATTGCTGTGGATTAGTCTGACTGGCCATTGGATCTTCCTGGGCAGGAAGGACAATACTTGCTTCCTGCTTTGCTATGGCACCTTGCTTGAGCAACCAGATCCTCCCGACTTTGTTCCTCAGCTCTGATTTGACTCCTGGCTCACCTCAAGGCTGCCTGGGTGTTAGTGTTGACACATCACTGTGGAATCCTAATGAACACAACCACAAGAGGCATGCTGCAAACCTGCATAGGCTTCAGATACAACAGGGCTTATTTCTGAGTAAACATGCATAGGACTGCAGTTACTCCACAATAGATGTTGGTTGCAAACACAGTCTATAAACTCCAACACGCACGCACGCACACCAGCAACAGCAATACCATAAAAGAAACAGAGATACGTTTTTCAGGGGAAGCTTTCCTGAGATTCTGTTTCCATGGAAGCACCGGCAGATCCCAAGGGGCTTTAAGAGCTGGCCAAGGACTCTGTGAAAGTTGCAGGGCTTTCCTCGTGTTTCTATGGCTGTGTGTGAGGGAAGAGAGTTTCAAAGAAGACAAAATAGAAGCGTTGGGCAAGTTTGTGTGCTGCGTTTCCAAGATGCAGACAGGGCCAGCCTAAACAGGGCTGGTGCCAGGAGTCAGCAGGCACCTATTGAGGCCACATCCTGGCATGGATCTGTTGCTGACTTCTTGGACACCCTGGCTCTATTCTTACTGCTCCTTCTGTTGCTATCTGCTTATTTCTCCATGTATCCAAGCAGTGACAAGAGTAAGGAGAATGAGCAAGAGCTTTCACATCTTGCCCTCTCCTTCTGCCCAGCAGTACAAGCAGATGAGCAGCAGTGACCATAGTAAGGAGATGAACCCATGCAGGGATTGGGGCTCAGTAGGTGCACATTGTCCAATGGACTCCTAATCTTCCGGCTAATCCAAACAGCTCTGTCTCATAAATTGAGAAGTGAATCCAAGAGAATTTTCAGGCAGCTGGTTTATTGAAAATTACTCCGTTTTGTTATGTTATGGGGAGGTTAGACAACATTGTGTCAACCAAGGGTTATCGCACACTATCCAGTGCATTTTCTCATGTTCATGAGATGATGATGATAGCAATATTTGCAAAATGATCTATGGTCTTAGCCCCTTCATGCATTGATTAGACTTAAGCATGTTGATAACTGGTTATCCCACAAAACTGAGCTAGGTGTGAATAAACTTTTCCTTCCCTGGTGGGAAGGAAACCACATCTGTGGCCTGTCCAACCTGGTTTCTGGCATGGAGACATTATTGGTATGGTGTGGGGTGTAGTCAGTAACCCAAGAACAGACACGGAGATTGCTATGGATTTCTTTCCTTCGACTCATTATGTGGCCAGAGGAATCACAGAGTCACTGCTCACCAGCAGCAAACAGGGAGTAGGGGGGCAGCGCATCAAGTGGACGACCGGGGGGGGGGCTCCCTGCACTTTATAATAAGAATTGCTACACTCACGGTTTTAATATCGCTTTACTTCAAAGCAAGGAGTTGATTTGATCTTTCATCATCTCAGCTGTTGTTTACCAGCTTCCTACAGATGCCGTTTGAACTAACAAACCTCACATTTCCTGGTCTGAGTGAGCGAGGGAATTCCCTCAGCGCTCACATCTCCACTCTCTCCGAGGCTTAGCGGCCGTGATTGAATGATGCCACTAACAAGGAAGGGATAACCATTTAAACACACAGTATCACCTTTCAATCAAATAATAACTGGTCAAATTAGCCCAGCTTAGCTTCCCAGCTGCGTGTTTACCACTCGGAGGGCAAACCTACCAAGAAAAAGTCTGGTTGGATTTGGGTTCAATTGGCATCGCATAGCAGAAACAAACAGCTGTGTTTCTGCGTTTATGGGGGCGGCTTTCCTCTGGCTCTAGTTTGTAAATAACAACTGGTTTTCCAGCAGGGGTTTTTAAATCGTAAGCATGAGAGAAACTGCAAACGAAGAAAGAGTTCTATTAGCTTGCAATTGTTCTGTTCTATAGAGGTTCTGCTGCCACTCATGAAGCAATATTAGTCGGCCTCTTACTTTCTTCGTACGTGGGAGGCTATGTGCTATCATGTCATTTGTGTGCACTGAAAATGTAAGCCTTCTTTCTCTGCTGGAAAAACTGAAGGGCCTCAGAAATTCGATGAAGTTTGCTTTCCAAGGCAAACCTACCCAATTTGCACTTTCTGAAGCAATATGCAAACTGAAACACACCCGACCTTTGAAATTTGCACTCCTCTGCCCTTGCAATGCAGTTCTCCAGCCACATAAGCTGTATATGAAAATGCACATAGCAGTGAAAATAACATACAAAAATGCACTAAACTGGGGGGGGGGGGTGTAGCTTTGCAAAAATGTGTATGTTAAGCAAAATTGCACGCAGAAATGTGTTTCTTTGAAACAATTCCCACTACAATACTGAAATGTTCATGAGAATTTTTTTAACTGCTGCAGAAATGTGGAAAACTGGATTTAAGTTGAGAAACTGAAAAAAAATAAAATCAAAATTGGCAAACCCTCATGTGTCCCCATGTTACATAGTACTGGAAACAATCTGAAGTATAAATTGGAAGTGATGCTCAATACTCAAGAACTTGCTTGGACTGATATACCTTCATATAATTACGATATGCAGCTGCCTTATAATAATTCAGATGATGGATCCCTCTAACTGAATACTGTCTTTTGAACTGACAGTGGCTGGAGTCTGTTTTGAATGGAGATGCGTGGAATTAGATCAAGGAACTTGTGCATCCAGACCAAGCACTCTGCTACTGAGTTCAACCCATCAGTGAGCATGGTACTTCTTCTTTACTCTTTTCTCAGCTCAGGATGCCAGTCCCACCCCCTCAGTCTTAAGGCTATTTTACACATTAGAAAGAGCCAAACTAGATGTGTAACATATGAATCTGCCTTATACCAAGTTAGACCATTGGTCTCTCTAACTCAGTATGGCCTACACTGAGGCACCATCTTGGGTTACTGGAGTCATCCATTTAGAACACTAACATACAACTTTAAACAGTCATGGCTCCCACCCACCCCCCCAAAAAAATACTGAGAACTGAAGTTTATTAAGAGTGCTATGAGTTGTTAAGAGACCCCCATTCCCATCTCAGAACTGCAATTCCAACAGTTCCCTGGGAAGAGAAACGGATTGTTAAGTCTCTCTGAAAATGCATATTAGGAGAAAATTGTATACATGTGCATGTTAGGAAAAATTTGTGGGTCAGTTTTCACGAGAACTTCTTAAAATCAGTAATCACAAACCAGGGCTACCCCAAGACATTTTGGCACCCTCTCCCCAATGAGGGAAGAAAGAGTCAGTGAACAAGAGGTGAAGAAAGCTTGACATCTGCTGCCTCTGAGGATCCTGCCATCTGAGGTGGTAACCTCTGCTGGCCTCATGGGTGGGCAGGTCCTGGCATGACCAAATGTGGAGAGCTGAAGACTGGAAAGATTAGAAATCAAAATTGACAGATTCACCCATCCCTGCTTGAAGCTCGAGATGGCACACAGAGGGTTCCATGGTGGTTGCCCATCCAGGCACCGTCCAGATCCAGACCTGCTTAGTTTCACCAGGGCCCTACATTATTTGTCTTTAGCCATTCAATTCCAGGTTTGAGGGGCTCTGTGTAAGCACGTCTTCTGACAGTATCCTTTCCCTGTCAGTGGGCCTGGGGTGGCAGTCCTCCAAGTAGCACTGGGCAGCTGGGTCTATCCACCCATTTAATTTCTCACAATGCCTCAAAGTAATGCTAGGTCTGGGGCATTGTGGGAAACTAATGGGTGGCTTCATCTAGATACTTGATGTTTGTACCAGACCATAAAAAAATAAATGAGGTGGGAGAGTACGAGAAGCATCAACAGGAGGTCCTGGCAGGATGAGGGTGCCTTGGCCTGAGAATGCCAGATGTTGACACTGGCCCTGATGTTTCAGACATGTCCTGGGATACCCTCCACCTCATGTAGGCTGTGACATCTCTCTTGACCACACAACTGGTTTTTCAGCAGTAAATCTCCTCCATCACCGGAAAACTCTTCACACTTGCAGAGCGCCTGTGTGGGAAATTGCCCGTCTGATATCACTTACCTGTGTTAGGCTGCAAAGATCCTGTACAGCATGTGCGAGGTTCACAATCAATACCTCATGTTCCCGGAGTCTTGGCTCCAGAGCAATTTCACTGAACAAAAGTTTAATTGACCTGAAAGAGAAACTTGCTGATTTTCAAAGCTGTCAGCCCAGCAAGGAAAATAAACATTCTTTAGGTCAACTTCCATGTTATTTCTGCACTAAAGGTTTTTCTTTTTGGCCCTCACAGCCATTTACCTCTTATAGTGCATTAAGAATAACAGCTCCTTACTGTTTTGGAATTCACTGTGTTCTGAGTATTTTCTAATAAAACATTATTTAAAAATGGGGGAGAAAATGTGATAGGTAGCCATATTGGTAAGGAGTGTTTATGGGAGAAACTATGGAGGGTCTTGTTTCATCAAGATGCTAGAATAATTTCTCTGCTGTCTATATTTAGTCTACATTTTTGGCATGTGACCTTTGACCAATCAAAAAGCCACTCTTGTCAAAAGATTGGAGTCTGTTGAGCTGTGCACACATGGTTTATGTGTTAAGTCTATTTTTTATAAAAGAATCAAGAGCCCAGTGGTTATTTACCCAAGGAACCTCTTTTATATATTGTCCCACTGCCCCCAACAACTTCAAGTTTGTATTGATTCTGTATATCATATATTGCTAAGGAACTGTCCCTGTTTACTGGGGATGCTCCTTATTTTCTATTTACTTTCCCTGGCAAAGCATTGTCCCAGGATGGATCAAATGACAGGGTGGCCAACATCATAAAAAGAGGGCAAAGGGGAGCAGAGATTTGCATAAAATCTGCATATGCTAATTTATTGTACAGAAGAAAAATTAGAAATAATTGCTCTCTTTTAAAATATTAGAATCATAGACTTGTAGAGTTGGAAAGGACCCAAAGGATCATCTAGTTCAAGCCCCTGCAATGCAAGAACCACCGTTAAATAGAACTACAGTGCCTTTCACCATAGCAGAGAGCCCCGTGTATCTGCTCATTCTGCTCTCCAAAAAGAAGACCATTGGTGGGCAACTCCACATTCCCCACCACTTTCGCCTGGGAGAAACTGCTCTTTAGCACTCATTTGGAGCAAACAGCAATTTGAGTTTTCTCTGGATTGGCGTTTGCTCTGCTTCGGAGCTACAAAGAGCATTTTCCCCGAGAAAGGAGCGGGGCAAGTGGGAAACTGCTCAGACTTGTACCTAGAAAGTACTGCTCAAGCAGAAAACTGCTCAGACCCATGGTTTCTAGGCATGGAATAAGTAAAAGTTGGGGTGAGCCCCTACTCTCCCTTCTGAAGTTTCTTTATTTTTAATCTGGACTTGGAGAAGCTAGCCCTTCCAAGAGAGGATCTTATCAAATACAGGCTATCCTCTGTAAAGTACCCTATCAGATGATACAACTCTCCTGATCTAGCAGTGTGAGTGTGCACAACTCCTCCCTGCCCATCCAGCACATATGATCCATGTGTGCCAGCCCCACATGTATTTGGAATAAAAGAGTGTCTGAAAGCTGACAGCCCAGTTCATCATCATCATCATCATCATCATCATTTTAGCTAAATAGCTAAAGCTATTTTTGGTCATCTGCATACTATCCCTTGCTTTTTCCTGTAGGACTAATTGTGGTCATCAACAGCTGTCAACAGGTTTACCATACCAGAGCTCTGAAGATCTTTGCCACGTATTGTCAACTCAACCAATTAACCATCAACCATGTTAAATCCAAGATTCTGATTTTCTCCAGAAGCCGGAGATTATACGAATGGAAGCTTGGTGGAGCAAAAATAGAGCAAGTCCTAAAATTTCAATACCTAGGAGTTATTTTTCAATACAATTTGGGGTGGAAAGCTCAAATTCAACACCTACTTAACAAGGCCAAAACTCTGTCATATGCGCTCCTCCGATTTTTCTTTTCGGATGGCGCTTTGCATGTTCCCTCGGCCCTAAAGGTGTTCAAGGCAAAAGTGGTTGCCGTGCTTGCTTATGCTGCTCCGCTCTGGGCCGTGATGACAGATCTTGCTCCTCTTGAGACTCTGCAAAACCAATTCCTACGTCGGCTCCTAATGCTCCCCCTGTGCGTAAGCAATGCAGCCATGCGACTAGAATTGAAGATCGCATCCTTAGAAACTTGCCTGTGGAAGCAAGTCTTCAATTATTGGTTATCATTGTGGCATAGATTACCAAACCATTACCTTGTCCAATGCTTATGGCGAGATGAATTCTCTAGCCTTTGGACTAGTAGAATTCATGCCAAACTCCTGAGTTATGGAATCTCTCCCTCAGATTCCCTAAAACTTGACCAAATCACTGCTCAAAGACTGATCCGTCAAAGACTGGATGACATCGACTTACAGCGAAATTATACGCTGGGGGGAGGTGTTTGTTCGCCCCAGAACATTGGTATCACTTTAACTTACTGTGTTCCATCATACCTCTCCTCCCTTTCGACTGTTGCCCATAGACTGGCCTTCACCAAAGCGAGGTTCAACGTTTTCCCCTCCAATGTCCTGAGACATAGATTCTCAAAGGGCCAAGCCCCCGCCATGTGCGAATGTGATAAGGGGACGCCGGAGTCGCTCCAGCACATTATGTTCACTTGCCCCTTGTTCAATGTGCCATGGGCAAATTTGTTGGGATCAATTATACAGAAACTAGAGGGTACCCCACCAAAATTCCACCTTGCCCAAATCTTGCAGGATAAGGATTCCCACACGACCCTGAAAGTGGCTAGGTTCCTGGTCGCTGTCCTTACCCAAAAGCGACGCCAAGGAGCACTACAAGCTAATTAAGGCGTAGTATGCCATTCCATCTTATAGTATTTTATCGTTATAGTGGTGTTTTAGCGGCTGTTTTTCCCCCCACGTGCACAAGCTGTTATTTATGTGTTGTTTTTACCTGTATGGGCCTACGGCCGTAATAAATATTTTCTTTCTTTCTTTACCATACCCATTGAGTCAATCACCCATCTCCTACTACCCTTCTGAGAAAACCCCCACCCCACCCTCCCTCTGTATATAAGGGTCTGGTGACTTCTCTTTCAGTGTACAGTCATACCTCAGGTTACAGATGCTTCAGGTTGCGCGTTTTTGGGTTATGGATGTGCCAAAACCTGGAAGTACCAGAACGGGTTACTTCTGGGTTTCGGTGCTCGTGCATGCGCAAAAGCGCTAAATCGCACTTTGCACATACGCAGATTAGAGGAGATGTATCATTAGATGTAGTGCCCTCTGCTTTCAGTTTGGGGAGACTCTCTTAAAATGTAGGCAGTGCATGACGTTAGAGTTGTCTTTCCTCAGGACTGGGCTCTCTCTCAGGGTCTCTGGAAGTTAAAAGTTTGAATGGGAATAAATAGGAACCTTCTAGCAAAGTATTGCCCACAATGAGTGGCAGCAGCTCCATGGGGCTTCAGGCAGGAGCCATTCACTAGCCCTACCTAGAGATGCCAGGTATTAAAATGGGGACCATCAGCATGCAAAGCAGGTGCTCTGTCACTCAATTTCATTCTGGGGATGAACTTTGTCTCTAATGCAGATGCATGTAAATGCATGCACATGACTGATAAGGTGCCACACAGCTAAGATGCCAGCCCTATGTTTTGTACGATTTTAACAATTATATTTGAAATTTGAATAGGGAAAAGCCCCTTCCCCCATGCTCATAACACAAAACTCAGGGTATCCAATGAAACTGAATAGTGGAAGATTTGGGACAAATAAAAGAAAGTACTTTGTGCAATTCATGGCCAGACTATGGAACTCAATCCCCCAGGAGGCGGTGATGGCCAGCAACTTGGATGGCTTTAAAATAGGGTTAGAAAAATTCATGGAGGAGAGGACTGTTGATGGCTAGTAGCCACAATGGCTATGCTCGACTCTCCACAGCTGAAGGCAGCAATGCTTCTGAATATCAGTTGCTGGAGACCAAAGGAAGGGAGAGAGCACTTGTGTTCATGTTCTGCTCCCTGGTTTCCCATAGGAATCTAGTTGGCCACTGGGAGAACATGAAGCTTGTCTAGATGGGTCATTGGCCTCATTCATCAAACTATTCTTAAGTTCTTAACCCAAGTCAAAAACATCTTCTTGGGTTTTTAAAACACTGGAATAAGTGTTGTTGCAGAATAAATGAATGTAGCATACAGCAAGTCTTTGAACCTTGCAGAACACCTTGCCCACCCCTTCTACTGACAAGTGAAACGGTACTTCCTGCTTGGTGGTGGGCTGGTGCCTCCTGGTGCTGGCAAAGTGGAACACAAGGAGGCCAGCACTAGGCACAGCCAGAGTCAATGACAGGCAGAACCAATTAATTCTAGTTTTGTCCCCATCGTCCTCCCCACCGGAGGGCAAAAGAAGGAGGAAGGTGATAATCATCTTCCGGACAGGATGTAAGAAAGCAGGCAGGTGGTGTCTGCTTAAGAGTAGATTGTGGTTGGTAGTGCAGTGTCTCATTTGCTCTAATGGGACAGCTTCCTCTGTCCTGTTAAAGAGAAGTGAATGATAATGAAATAAGCTTAAATGCCACTATATAATCTAGTCTAATAAATCAGTATTAACAGTATTAAACCAGTGACTATACAGTGGTACCTCAGGTTACAAACACCTCAGATTACAAACACTTCGGGTTACAGACTCCACTAACCCGGAAGTAGTACCTCGAGTTAAGAACTTTACCTCAGGATGACAACAGAAATCGTGTGGCGGCAGCGGGAGGCCCCATTAGCTAAAGTGATACCTCAGGTTAAGAACAGTTTCAGGTTAAGAACGGACCTCTGGAACAAATTAAATTTGTAACCAGAGGTACCACAGGGTTCTAGTGGGGTGCCACAGGGTTCTGTCTTGGGCCCGGTCTTATTCAACATCTTTATCAACGACTTGGATGATGGACTCAAGGGCATCCTGATCAAATTTGCAGATGACACCAAACTGGGAGGGGTGGCTAACACCCCAGAGGACAGGATCACACTTCAAAACGACCTTGACAGATTAGAGAACTGGGCCAAAACAAACAAGATGAACTTTAACAGGGAGAAATGTAAAGTATTGCACTTGGGCAAAAAAAATGAGAGGCACAAATACAAGATGGGGGACACCTGGCTTGAGAGCAGTACATGTGAAAAGGATCTAGGAATCTTGGTTGACCACAAACTTGACATGAGCCAACAGTGTGACGCGGCAGCTAAAAAAGCCAATGCAATTCTGGGCTGCATCAATAGGAGTATAGCATCTAGATCAAGGGAAGTAATAGTGCCACTGTATTCTGCTCTGGTCAGACCTCACCTGGAGTACTGTGTCCAGTTCTGGGCACCACAGTTCAAGAAGGACACTGACAAACTCGAACGTGTCCAGAGGAGGGCAACCAAAATGGTCAAAGGCCTGGAAACGATGCCTTATGAGGAACGGCTAAGGGAGCTGGGCATGTTTAGCCTGGAGAAGAGGAGGTTAAGGGGTGATATGATAGCCATGTTCAAATATATAAAAGGATGTCACATAGAGGAGGGAGAAAGGTTGTTTTCTGCTGCTCCAGAGAAGCGGACACGGAGCAATGGATCCAAACTACAAGAAAGAAGATTCCACCTAAACATTAGGAAGAACTTCCTGACAGTAAGAGCTGTTCGACAGTGGAATTTGCTGCCAAGGAGTGTGGTGGAGTCTCCTTCTTTGGAGGTCTTTAAGCAGAGGCTTGACAACCATATGTAAGGAGTGCTCTGATGGTGTTTCCTGCTTGGCAGGGGGTTGGACTCGATGGCCCTTGTGGTCTATTCCAACTCTATGATTCTATGATTCTATTCTATTCTATGATTCTATTTCCCTTCTTGAACAAGGAACACATCACACACATCAAATATATTATCTTTAGAACCTCATAGATCCTCCAAAATGAATGTAGTTCTCCAAATCCTCAGACTTCCTGATTTAAGAAGGAAGAACCAAATATGTGTATTTAAGGGTATAAGAGGGCATCGTTTTCTGTTCCACCCTTTCTTTATTGCAGTGCCCTTTTTTATGCAGTTTGTCTTCTGCCCAAGCCTATGTTCATCTCACTGTCTGCTCTTGTGAATTTATGTAACTTACATAAATGACATGTTATATTGCCATTAGGTTATTCTACCCCATTCGCTTCAGTGCAAAGAAAACAGAATGCAAATTGGAGAAAATGTACAGGCAGTGAGCATTTAAGGCGTGCCCAATATTTGTGTGACCATGCAAGCATGTATTGCACCAAATCCGGAAGTGACCCCAAAATGTCACAAAAACGTCACTACTAGGGGTGGAATGGGGCTGGGAGGGGTGGAAGGTGGAACAGGGTGTTTGCAGGCTTTTTAAAAAAGGTGTTTCAAATATACATGATTTCACTTAAATGCGCCTTGGAACGTTACCCGCATGTAAATGGGGAGTTGCCTGTAATCCATTAGGTATCATTTGTTCACTAAAAGCAACAACAATAGTGAATTGTATTCACTGGATCAATCCCAGACATGGGATGAATAAGCGAACAGCAGCAATTTCTGATCTGAATTCTGGGGCAACCCTTCTTGTCTTTCAGAGCTTTCTTTCTCAATGCAAACGCCTGGAGATTGCTGGATGCTGGAAGTTGCCTTGGAAGTCCTTGGCTGCTTTTATGGCTTTGAGAAACTCCTCCTCTGACAGGCTGCATTTACACTGGGACTCTGAGACAGATGGTCCTGTAACAGAAGATGGTGATAAGAGGAAGCTCCGTCTGACATCTTCTGCCTCTGTGTCCCTGTCTCTGTGAGAATGGCTTTTCCCCATTTTCTTTTCTGAGGGCCTTCTTTATTGTTGTCTAGTGGTAACTTTGGTTCTCCAGTAAAAGGTTTCAGATCCCCCCATTCTCAAACTGCTTTATAGGCATCTCTTTGGTTTGACCTGACATTGCAATGGTATCATTTCCCCATGTTGCCCATAAATATACAAGCTGCTGTCATCTATTTTTTCTAGCCTGGAACTTCTGATGCCAGCTAAAATGGCTGGGGGAAAGTATACATTGTGTGTGTGTGTGTGTGTGTGTGTGTGTGTGTGTGTGTGTGTGTGTACACATACATATTACAGGCAATTAGATTTGGGAGTACCATAAAATCCATTGTGGGGCATTGGAACAAGATACTGATACTTGTATGTATTCTCATGGAAGATGATTACTCTTTTTCCATTTCAACCCATGACTGGAATCTGTTTTCTGCATCTGTACTCTCTTCCTATTTTCCTTGGAATATCCCCACATCCTTCAGGTTGCAGGACACAGTGAATTTGTTTTTGTTGGCTATTGTTTCTGATATTGTTTTCTGTGATAATGTTCCTCTGAGCAAAGCTTATATGTTTTTTCTGGAATTGGAAAGGCTGAATGTGCCTTTTTAATACTGATACCACATTATTATTATTATTATTATTATTATTATTATTATTATTATTATTATTATTATTTCTGGGTAAAAATTCCTTCCATGTCTGCAGTTATGCAAATACAATATACAGAGGAATGCACGAAGCTAGAGGCAGGCCCAGCAAAAGCGTCACTGCATCCCTTGGGTGTGAATTCCATAGTTTAAATGTGTGGGGGAAAATACTGTCTTTTGAGCTTCATTGATTGTCCCAGGATTACATAACATTTATATTATGTTGACATAGTTTATATTTTTAAATAGAATAATCTAGAAATTAGTCTGTATATTAGTGACTATTGAACTGCAGTTTGCAACATGTTCAGTGAAAACTGTGTTTGTATTTTAAAAGTTCAACATCATTTTCGGTTGGATACCAAACAGCCAGTCTTGACCATCTCTGTATTCTTGATTTCATCACAGCATGGTTAAGAGGCTACTGGTAAGCGGGGCACTTTCTGTAATCAAATGCATGTGTAGGGCCTGATATGAAAATATTTCTAAGTTAATTGAGGAAAGCTGATTTTAAAAGGTCTGGAAAAAAAGCCCAACTGGTCCACTGGGTCCCATACTAAGGAATATAACTGAAACAAATCCTGTATATGCTTATAATAAGAATTCAGTCACATTTTGGATGGTGTGAAAAGGAATGCAGGTCCCAAGGGTCTTTTTAAGGAGGGTGCGTCAACATGGTTTAAATTAATGCATAGGGACTGGTGTAACTGAATGGGTTTGACATGCACCAAGATTGTCAGCGCATGGCAAGCTGAAATATGCCAATTGCGTGGCAAGTTCCCTCCCCCATATGAAATAAAGACACCAGACACATTATTTAAGGTTAATGGGCGTAAATGGCCACAACTTTATTGATTACAGAATTGAAGGTATTGGCCTTAGGCATTGGCTCCTAACACTACCCGGCATGGTAACCGGGAAGGGTTGAACACGAACCGTGGGTGTCCCGTTGGAGTACGCCAACTAGGACCCCCCCGGGTGTCACCGCTCGTGGGCGTGCCGGCGGCCCTCACCTTACTAGGTCTCGGACAAGGCAACGCCCCCGGAGTCCTCTACCGGACTACCCTTTTTCTCGCGGGAAGGTGATGGCGTGTCCTTCCCCCATCCATTTGCATAACAATAGACCCCTGCCAATGCCTAACCGCCAAAACCGTGAAGTTGTGACGATTTGCTACGAGGTAGGCGAAAAAACCAAAGGCTGAAAATCCGCCACTTGGAAAAATTCCTACCAGGCCCCTTGCGGCGACCAACCGAAGTCCATAGCAAGGTCAAGACTGCCTAACCTAAGGGTGGGTGGGCTGGGAAAAAACTTCTCTGCTGCCGAGGAGTGAAGAGGGCGATCCCGGGGCGTGCCTGGCCTTAAATAGCGCAGGCCACACCTCCCCCGCCCGCCGATTGGCGGACAGGGGGAGGGCGGAGAGGCACGCCCCGGGGATTCCCTTGCTCTCGCGGGGGCTAAGTTCCAGCCCCGCGCTTGTGGGAGGGGCCAGCCCGCAACACCCTCTCCTCCCGAGGCTCGGAAATGGCTTTGTACACGATCACTTACATTTTGTTATCAGCTGCTCCTGTTCCTTGTTGTCTTCTATGACCATCTCTTTCTTCCCACATCCCACCCCTGCTCTCTTTTTAATGGCAGTGATGCAAACCATGTTAGGCACAAGACACTTTAGGTCTCAGCTTAACCACTAGTTGAAGACCAATGAATCTGGTCTACATATTACAGAAAAAAGTTTAGTGGTGTGTGGTTTGGAGGGTATCCCCAAAAGGAGATCATCAGAGGACTACAAGGCCAGGTAAATGTAGCTTAGTCAGCTGCACCAGTGACATATGGATATAGGTGGGATGGTGCAGCCCCTGATGTAACTCCTGCCATGCACCAGAAGGCAGAGGAGGAAGGGCAGTGGGCTTCATGGCTGATGCAGCTGCCATGGCTCCTTCACCAAGGTGACAGACATGCAGCTCCTCTATAGCATAGCCAAGGATGTGTATGTGTGGTCAGAAAACCTCAGGTAGCATGAAAGATCTGTAAAGGAATAAGGAATATAGCTCAGTGGCAGAACACATGCTTTGCTTGCAGGAGGTCTCACATTCCATCCAACAGGAGATGGGAAAAGGCTTCTTCCAGTCCTTGGAGAATTGCTGACAGAATAGACAACTCTGCATTGAATGGATAACTACTTTGACCTGGTGTAAGACAGCTTCTTGTTTAAAGCAACTGCAGGAACAGGGAAGGCAAGTTTGTCCACAGCTTGGGGAGAGATGAGGCAGGCAACCATGGGGAGCAGGAGAAGGACCAGGGGTGATGCTGAACCTAACTGGAAAGGGCTGGGAGTAGAAACAGAATAGATTCCTTTGCAGATCTGTGTGGCTTTTGGGAGTGCTGAGTAGGGCTGTGCGTCGGGCCTTGGATGGGTCACATACACACAGCCACAGTTCACTACGATCACCCAGAGCAAACAAACATCCATGCCACAGCCACTGACAGTGGAAGGCTTTTGTCACATTCTCACCGTGGATTCTTGTTCTCCACTATGAGCTACTAACATTCGGCATTACAGCTACGCTGTGCTTCACATGTTTTGTATTTTTCTATCTAGATATAAATACTTAGATCCAGAACAGAACTGAGAAGTGACTTGTGAGGGGCAGGCTGGAGCCAAATGGTTTTCAAGGAAAGGAAAAGGCAGGCAGAGGAAAGGGGGGTAACACTCTGCAGCATCTTGTTTATATCACCTCGGAGAGTTGATAACATGCTTATCAGTGTGCCCCAAACTCAGCAGTCTAGACACTTCATCTAATTGTCTCCGCCTGGTAAGCAGCAGCCCCAGTGACATTCCAGGCTTTGACCTCTGCCCTGCCAGCACCAAAACAAGGGCCGTCAGGAATCCCATAATGTTATGTATTAAAGATTTTTCTTAAAAAGGAGGCCATGGGGTCAACATACTGCCAGAGCTTCAGTAATGATCTTCATTCTGGTGCACACTAGACGCTCTGAGCTTTCAATCCATTATTTTGCCATCATCGCTAGCAAAACCAGCCCCGCAAAGAGTTACGTTCAATATTGCTATACACTCCCTTTCCCACCCTTGCAACAATGTAGAAAATGGAAAGCCTCCAAAAGCCTTAATTCTTGGAAATCGTGTATTTCTTTGTTTGCCACTGTGTTGTAGTGTGATTCATTCATCCCAACCCAGTGTCCCTTGCGGGGCCAGATGCACCATCAGAGATCCTGGATGTGCTGGCTGGCCCATTCACATTGATGGAGGGAGCATCCCCTCAATGGCGAAGTAATGGCTGAAGCATTCTTAGGGAATCTTTGTCTTGTTCTAATCACCGCAAACTCAAATCACCAGCACTATTGTGGAATAAAATGCCCAACTGCATAGACCTGGGAAGGGGAGCCTTCAATGCCTGGCGTGCTCTGGTCCATGGGGTCACAAAGAGTCGGACACAACTAAACAACTAAACAACAACTTCCATCACCCCTGATTACTTGTTAAGTGGCTGGGGCCAATGGCAGATATGTATGAACTAGTTCATCTTTCAAAAGGAGCTGAGGCTGGATTTGCCTTCTCCCATTGGGATGGACTATAATGAGAGGGAATTCAATCATGGGCGTAGCCAGGACTTTGGGGGGGGGCAGGCTTTATGTTAGGGGGGCATAACCAAGTTATCTGGTCAGTTACTTAAGTAGTTTTATTTATTTACTTGACTTTTGTCTGTTTAAACAAAAACCAAGACATTGCTAATCAAAGTGGTGTTTTTATTGGATTTTGTGCATTCATTATATTGTAGAAAGCGTTTCAGTATTATTAATAATACCCATGGGACCGCTTCTCCTGGTATGTCCCACGGAGGACCTTATGGTCTGCTAATAACAACATCCTGAAGATCCCGGGCCCCAGGGAGGTCAGACCGGCCTCGACCAGAGCCAGGGTGGAACGCTCTCTCACAAGAGACCAGAGCCCTGCAAGATTTGACATCTTTTCACAGGGCCTGCAAGATGGAGCTCTTCGGCCAGGCCTTTGGTCAGGGTTCAGTCTGACTCATTTTCACCTTGTATAAGAACAAGCATAAAGGAGGTTTCCTGACACTCTCACAGGTCCTTATAATATCAGTGCAAACAGCTGGTCCTGGCGAGTATTAACCGCTTTCAGTTTAACCTGAGGACTGCCATTTGTTTAGTTTAATTTTAATTTTTTTGAATTAATTTTGGGATGCATTTTAATCGATTGATTTTTTTAAAATGTATATTGTGTTATTAATATGATGTTAGCCGCTTTGAGCCCAACTCTGGCAGGGGAGGGCAGAATACAAATAATTTTATTATAACTAATAATAATAATAATAATAATAATAATAATAATAATAATACAGTGGTACCTCTAGTTACGAACTTAATTCGTTCCGGAGGTCCGTTCTTAACCTGAAACTGTTCTTAACTAGAGGCATGCTTTCACTAATGGGGCCTCTTACTGCCGCTGCGCCGCCAGCACACAATTTTCATTCTCATCCTGGGGCAAAGTTCTCAACTTGAGGTAACTCTTCCAGGTTAGTGGAGTTTGTAACCTGAAGTGTTTGTAACCTGAGGCGCTTGCAACTCGAGGTACCACTGTAATAGTAAACATGGGAATGTTTCCCCCAGCATTTTTGTAACAAACCTCCCCCACCCCATTAATAATCAGCAGTTCTTTGTTGAGGGATGAAGCGTTACATCTAAGTGAAGCTTCTTTATGGAACAGGAATGTCTTAACAAACTGGACAGATAGAAAAAATTAATGGAACTTCACCTGGTGTAATTTAGCATATATTTACGGCCAACTCAACAGAGTGATGTCAGTTTCCTCCTGCTGGAAATCTTGTCCCTCTATTTTCATACTTGCTAAAGGTGTTAAGAGTGAAAATCACAAACAATGATTGCCGAAGAGAGAGATGATGCTCAGAGGCATCTCACAAGGGTTTTGGCAACAGAAGGGGGGGGGTGGTACTTGAATTTTTGGGAAAGGAAAAACAAAATCACAATGTGTCAACTGAATTTTTCAGAAGTTTTATAATGACAGGTCATACTCTCAAGGATTCTAAAAGTGGAAAATGTAACACCCATTATTCAAAGGGGGCAAAAGATGTAGCAAGCAATTACTATTTGACGCTGGTTGTGGGAAAACTATTAGGCGGCATTTTTATGGGATTTGGGAAAGTGAACAGCTTGAAAAGTGTAATTTGATTAGAGGATGGCAACCTGGGTGCCTTTTTTAAAAAAAAGAAAACGAAAAGAAAAAGAGGGATTTTAACATAATGGCAAAAACTCAGAGAAGTACGACTGCTCTGGGAGGTGATGGATCTGAGCTGATTTGCACTTGGAGGACATTTTGAACTTGCAGGAGGAGGATGTTTTTGCTCTTGAAGAATCTTTTGGAAGACATTTTTGCCCATGGCATGGAGGTCATTTTTGGAATTCATTTTTGCCAGGCATTTTTACCCTTGGAAAATATTTATTCAGGAGGAGGCAAGTGGGCATCTTTTTTTAAAAAATAGAAGAGTCATGCATAAAACAGTTGTTTATTGTAATCTTGTTTGTTTTAATTCATTGGCCCTTGCACTAGCAGACAGAGAATGCCAGATGATTCTAGTAATGCAGAAGGCCCAATGCAGTGACACATTGATAACCATAGAAAAAACCCAGCAAGGATAGTGCTATAAAAGCTATACTTGGAAGAGCTTTCTGTAAATTCTGCACACAAGCAAACAAAATACTTGATATTGCACCAAGATGCTTATGTGTGGTGTTTTTCCAAGGGGCAGAGCACATATGTACATCAATGAAGAATTGCACATGCATACAAAAGAATCTTGATGCAAAATCTAGGATCACATCAAAACATATGGTCACATCATTGCTTGGGGGAGGCAATGTTTAGTCTATGGACATGCACACATCAACATAAAAATGAAGCAAAGTGCTAGTGTTTCAAGAGTTGTAGGAATGTGACCTAACCCTACCAATGAAACCATGCTCAGGGAGCTGCAAACAACTTTGCAGAAAGAGGTAAGGTAAAGGTAAAGGGACCCCTGACCATTAGGTCCAGTCATGGCCGACTCTGGGGTTGCGGCGCTCATCTCACTTTATTGGCCGAGGGAGCCGGTGTACAGCTTCTGGGTCATGTGGCCAGCATGACTAAGCTGCTTCTGGCAAACCAGAGCAGCGCACAGAAACGCCATTTACCTTCCCGCTGGAGTGGTACCTATTTATCTACTTGCACTTTGATGTGTTTTTGAATTGCTAGGTTGGCAGGAGCAGGGACCGAGCAACGGGAGCTCACCCTGTTGCGGGGAGTCGAACCGCCAACCTTCCAATCGGCAAGCCCTAGGCTCTGTGGTTTAACCCACAGTGGTAATTTGGGGGTAATTAGCACACTATTTGCATGTTCATTGAAACTTAACAGCACACCAGAGAGACTATCCACACTACAAGTGTAACATCCACATTATACATACCAAGCACATGGCTTCCCTCCAAAAATTCTGGGAAGTGTAGTTTACCCAGCCCAGCCCAGAGTTGCAATCCACAGCACTCTTAACAAATCCATAAGAAAGTCTTCTTTAGCGTTTTAGTTCATATTTTCCCCAATATGCCATTTTTTGCAAGAAATTTTCCATAATATGATATAGTTTTGTATCAAAACAAAAAAAAATTCCTTCCAGTAGCACCTTAAAGACCAACTAAGTTAGTTCTTGGTATGAGCTTTCGTGTGCATGCACACTTCTTCAGATAGTTTTGTATGTTATTTTCATTAATATGTGAATTAATGTTTTATTATAAAATTAGGCAAACAAATAAAAATATAGCTTGTTAAAACAATTAAAACTACATAGACTTCTTCATCTCCCAAGAAACCAGCAAAAAATTTCTCCTGACTGGCATTAAGCTTAGATAATTATTATTCTTTTGCAACCCTCTCAGTAAAATAGGAGGAAACATCCCCTAAGCCAGTGTTTCCCAACCTTGTGCCTCCAGCTGTTTTTGGCCTACAATTCCCATCATCCCTTGCCACTGGTCTTGCTAGTCAGGGATGATGGGAGTTGTAGGCCAAAAACATCTGGAGGCACAAGGTTGGGAAACACTGCTAAGCTGTACAATACAATCTAATATGTACATTTTTAGACATGCTTTCTACTAATACACAAATTTTGTTTACATGTTTTGGTTGGAGAACTGTATCACAAAATTCAGAGAAATATGATTTTTGAAGGTTAGCTGTGTTTCAGTTTGCATATTGTCTCAAAAAGTAGAATTAGGTAGTTTGCATTAAAATTAGAATATAAGCCAAACCAAATTTATCTCCCATTCCTATCTCAAACTATGTTACCCTATATAACATCTGAGAAAAGGTCTGTAGTGGGAAGTCTCTTCTACTCATGTATTTGGAACTCTGGAAAATTGTAGTTTTCAATCACAAAGGGGCCCTCCAAGAGTACATGAGGCTCCCCATGGTAGATTTTTACCCTGAAAGACATGAAATGCTAAAAATAGAATAAAGATGTCCAGATCAAGCAAAGTAATAGCACCACTCTATTCTGCCTTGGTCAGACCACGCCTGGAGTACTGTGTCCAATTCTGGGCACCACAATTTAAGAAGGATATTGACAGGCTGGAACATGTGCAGAGGTGGGCAACTAAGATGATCAATGGTTTGGAAACCATGCCTTGTGAGGAATGGCTGAAGGAGCTGTGTATGTTTAGCTTGGAAAAGAGGAGACTGAGAAGAGATATAGAATCATAGAATCATAGAGTTGGAATAGACCCCAAGGGCCATCGAGTCCAACCCCCTGCCAAGCAGGAAACACCATCAGAGCACTCCTGACATATGGTTGTCAAGCCTCTGCTTAAAGACCTCCAAAGAAGGAGACTCCACCACACTCCTTGGCAGCAAATTCCACTGTCAAACAGCTCTTACTGTCAGGAAGTTCTTCCTAATGTTTAGGTGGAATCTTCTTTCTTGTAGTTTGACAGGTATGACAGCCATCTTCAAATATCTGAAGGGTTGCCACATGGAAGGGATGCAGCAAGATTGCTTTTGCCTGCTCTGGAAAGTAAGGCTCATACCAATGGCTTCAAATTACAAGAAATTAGATTCTGACTAAACACCAGGAAGGACTTTCTGACAGTAAGAGCTGTTTGACAGTGGAATGGTCTCCCTCTGGAGGTTGTGGAATCTCCTTCCTTGGAGACTTTTAAGCAGAGGTTGGATGGCCATCTATCATAGGTGCTTTAGCTGAATTTCCTGCATTGTAGGGGGTTGGACTAGATCAGTATTTCTCAGCCTTTGGTCTCCAGCTGTTTTCAGACTACAATTTCCATAATCCCAGACCACTGGTCTTGTGAGCTAGGGATGATGGGAGTTGTAGTCCAAAAACAACTGGAGATCCAAGGTTGGGAAACACTGGACTAGCTGACCTGTGGGCTTCCTTCCAACCCTACAATTCTATGGCAAACCAGAGGTGGTGGAGCCTGGCGGTGTGCCACTGCTCCTCATGTGATTGCTTATATGCCAATGCTATGAATCATTGAACAGGACAAAGGCCACAAATGAAATCAGAGTGAGGGTAAAATTCTTCCTGTCCTCACTCTCAATGGGCAAACATGTTAATCTATAACTTAAATGGGGGGAGGGATATTTCCAGAGAGGTTTTCTTGCACCAATTCTGGCTTAACCCTAGATTAATCAAATGAGCCAAATGTGCTTTTATACCAGTTATATTTGTATCCATGTTTTTTTTTGTTTGGATCTCACTACTTATCTAGCATTCTGTTTAAAAATATATATAGAAGAATTCTGTTGCATCAGACCAATGGTTTTTCTAAGTCTTTAGCCAAACTGCTGCAATTCAGATGATACTGGATCCCAGCTCCCATCAACCCCACCTGAAAGAGACAATTATCAGAGTTCTCTGGGAAGAGGGATTTTGTTCACTCTGTGAGGGGACCTAATGATTCTCAGTAGTCTCAACTAACTACAGTTCCCAGGATGCTTTGGGGAAAGCCATGAATGTTTAAAATAGTATAAATGCATAGTGAAGTCCACCTATTTTCAACTATGGTGATATGTGCCCACCCTTCTAATTTATGAAAGTTCAAATTATGACATTCCCTAGATATTTATCTCTATGGAGGTGAAACAGGCAGAGTCCAGAAACAATTCCACAAGTAATGAGAAACTCCAATACTAATGACCAAAATTTCAACAGATCTTTGCATGTATTTTATGGGAGATTAAAAACAAAACCTGGTTATGCTAAACATCACCACTTTATCCATTAAAATGCTGCAAGGAATTAAGTGGAAAGCTGCAACAGCTTTGTTTTCTGATGTATATATTATGTAGGACTCATATTTGAGTCAGGGAGGGAGAAAAGTAACCGCACCAACCTGTAAATCTGAATAATAGTACATATAAATACATATAGTTAAATATATTTCCCTTCCCATATGGAAAGGATTAATGTCCTCTAGAGAGCAGAAAATTTCTTGATCTATTTTGGTGTCCATTCCAAGCCACCTCTTTAACATGGCTCAAAGGAGATACTGAAGGGGAGTTGCATCCACTGTTTAATGAATGGCTTTTTGGAATGATGAACTTGAGGGCCTCAGGGATGTGTGGGAGAAGCATAAAGCTGGGGGCACATGCGGGTGGGAGGGAAGGTTGCTTAGGAAAGTGGAATCTAAGGACCTGATTGCTGTTCAGTTACACTGACTTCTCTTTCTGACCTTAAGTGGGCCCGATGGGATGCTGCTGTCCACCTTAGCAGGACTTAATGCTTCGTCATAAATCTAGAGAGAAAGAGGGAAGGAGGAGGAGGAGGAGGAGAAGGAGAAAGAGGAAGAGGAGAAAGATGTGTCTTGTAAATGCTGAAGTGTCAGCAAAAGCTCTTTAACTCTAGCTTCATAACTTGAGAAATATTTTATCACCTTTGTGAGCCAAACCTCTGAAAATCAATAGAGCTTGAGAGTCGACAGTATTGATCTGTAAGACGGAGTTGTATTGAAATATTCATGGCTGCATGTGTGTGTCTCTCTCTGTGTGTGTGTGTGTGAGAGAGAGAGAGAGAGAGAGAGAGAGAGAGAGAGAGAGAGGGAGGGAGAGATGCAATTTTTGTGAGTGTGTGTTTGTGTATTTTTATTTTGCTTTCTGAAATGGCAAAAGCATTAAGAGCGGGGGTGGGGGGAGTAGAAAAGTCCGGGAGATCTGATAAAATTAGCACCACCGTCTCTTGGGGCTCTGTGGTGCTGCTTTGTTTGCAAAGCCAATTTGGACACCCGCCTCTTTGATCTTCACTTTCAGTATTTGAGCCGGCACGTTAGTATCACTCATTTCACATGAGATTTGGGATTCAAGTTTCTTCAACAATCTAAAAAGCAGTACATTAGAAGGGGAATTGTCTGCTGGCTGACTTAGAATCTCAATACCCTTGATACTAATTTGATGTGACGCCTTTCACCAGATGTGTCTACCTGAACAATGTTTGATGCCCAGGAGAATCGTCTTGCTGCTGTGCAGTATTAAACTTGGCTACTTCTCTCCTCCTCGCCCCCACTACCATTTCCTTCTCTCCTTCTTCCAAAAGTGATTGAATGGAAGAGATCTATAATACCTTTTCTGCATAGAGATGTGAAAACTTAACAACTGTCTGAGGAGAGAATCTGGGCATAGAGTCAAACAGCAATGACAAAAGCATCATGCACTAACAAAGATGCTAAGCTGAATCTTAATACCTTTTAACTGGTCCGTCATCTGTGTGCACTAATTGTGTCCAAATAAAACCACACAAGTCTTTGATCTGGCAACAGTACCTTACTCAGGGTCAGGTGCAGATGGGAGAAATTGGACCTGGGAGTGGGGAAAGGAGTGGAAGCAATGGGAAAGTAGTTCTCGTCATTAGGCAACACAAAGATGAGCAATCGTTGACAGCAATAGCACTGCTGTCCCTGTGGACATGATTATTGCTACCTTAACTCCTGCGTTTGGTGCTCAGCTACAATGTAGAGATTGGTGCTTTTGAAATAGATATCTAAGGCACTTTCAGCCGACACCTTGGAAACAAGTGTGTGAAGCCCAACCATAGTTCTTTAGGCATGATAATAGGGTCTTTTGTGCTAGCCGTTGGTAGTGTTCTAGAGATTAGCATATGGGAAAACTAGTTACTACAATATCAAATCTGGAAATGGCGGCAGCTCAGTGGCAGCAGCGCATCTGCTTTGCTTGTGGGAACATTCCCTGTCTGAAACCCCAGAGAGCCACTGCCAGTCAGTGCTAGATGAAGCAATGGTCTGACTTGGTATAAAGCAACGTCCTGTGTTTCAGCTTCTGTGACTCATTCCCAGTGGCACCAGCTTGAATAAAATATTGGGGGGGGGGCCCTACCCCCTGCCAGGTGGTCGCCAGAAGGACAGAGGGAGGGAGTCTGGAGTCAAGCAAGTGCAGCCCGGGATGAGCTGTAGAAACACATCTGCAGGATGGCCAGATTGGCTCAGCTGGTGCATTTGTACCACGCTGCTCTCCCTGATACCCCACCCCTCCTGCTAAGCATCAGTGAGGTCAGGTATGTGCTTCCACCCCACTCCACCCTCCACTACTGCTTGGAGAGCCACCTTTGGCCTCTGAACCTGAGGCTCCCCAGGACCACTGATAGACGAATCAAGTCGTTTCCCCCCAACCTTGGCTTGCAAATTAATTATAACCATCTTTCTTCTGTCCCAGCTGCCACTGATTGATTGATTGATTAATTGATTGATTTATATCCTGCTTTTCTTCCAAGTTTGGCTTCAAGGCAGTATTTAAAAACATCAGTTATAAAATACATAATAATAAAAACAAACTAGTGAAAAGCAGTACATCATATCTCATCTAAAACAAGCAGCTGTGATACATCTTCTGCACCTTAGTTTCTAAAGGTCTACCTTGAACAGGAAGGGCTTGGTCTGCCAGTGAAAAGATAACAAAGGAGGAGCCAATCTAACCTCCCTTGGGAGGGAGCTCCACTATATGAGAGCAGCCACAGAAACAGCCCTCTCTCGTGTCAGCACCAATTGTGCATTGGATGTTGATCAGACCAATAGGAATTGCTCACTCAAGATCCTGGCACCCGGGCAAGTTCCTATAAGGATCATCCAGGTAGCTTGGGCCCAAGCCATATAGGGATTTATAGGTTATAACCAACACTTTGAATTTTGCTGGGAAATGGACTGGTAGCTTGGTATTGTGGCTAAGATCTCAGTTCAACTAGTCCTATATCTAGTTGATCCATCTAGACATGTATCATCTATCATTATAAAGTTATTATGTATCTGGATTTATTAAATCATGCTTACATCTTGTGAACAAGAAGTTATGAATAATCTAATCCACCACAGCCAGGGGTGGGCGGGTGGAATCTCATAAATGTGAACTACTAAAAATAGTATGTGTTAAATACAAACAAATAAGCACAGTTCACCCCAACACTTCTTAACTGTGGTGCTGAATCTTATTAGTCAGAGTTAGTCACTGCCAAACTGCCTTATATAAATTAAGCAGCTAACATATGGCATAAAATGCACCACACCATACAAATGAAAGAGTTGTGTGTAAATAACAACTGTAGTTGGTATAGCAGTGGCATTTCTGCAACTGTATCATCATTGGGCAAACATGTTTTTGGTCTTGGGTGCTGTTGCCGCTACTGAAAAATCAGCAGAGACACCCACCTCAGAACTACAGCGAGGCTTTTTCATCTCTCATGTTTCCTAGAATAGCAACAGGTGGCCTGGGATGATGTTGTGCAGCCACTTGAAAGGTCATTGCAGGCAGACTGTCAGCCACTAGACATGACACAAGTGTTTGGAAATCAATGGAAGTATGGTTAGATGGACCTTTACTCTCCCATAAGAGGCATGGATGGCTACCATGTTGGTTGGCTTTAGTGGAGGGTTATTTATTTATTTAGAGCATTTGTGCTACACTATTTAGCAAAACAAGCTCCCAGAGTGGCTGACATACAATCAGTTAAAACAAGAACCAGCAGCACAAATATAAGAAGGGGAACACCTGGCTTGCCAATAATACATGTGAAAATGATCTAGGGCAGGCATAGGCAAACTCGCCCTCCAGATATTTTGGAACTACAATTCCCAACATCCCTGACCACTGGTCCTGTTAGCTTGGGATGATGGGAGTAGGAGTCCCAATACATCTGGAGGGCCGAGTTTGCCTATGCCTGATCTAGGGGACTTAGTGAACCACAAGCTTAACATCAGTCAACAGCGTGATGCAAATAAAGCTAATACGATTCTAGGCTGCATCAACAGAAGTCTAGTGTCCAGATCAAGGGAAGTAATAGTACTACTCTATTCTGCCTTGGTCAGACCACACCTGGAATACTGTGTCCTGTTCTGGGCACCCCAATTTAAGAAAGATGTTGACAAGTTGGAACGTGTGCAGAGGAGGGCAACCAAGATGATCAAGGGTCTGGAAAGTATGAGGGAAGGAGCTGGGTATTTAGCCTAGAATAGAAGAGACTGAGAGAAGGTATGATAGCCATCTTCAAATATCTCAAGGGCTGTCACACGGAAGGGATGGAGCAAGCTTATTTTCTCCTGCTCTGGAGGGTAGGGCTCAAGGAAATGACTTCAAGTTGCAAGAAAGGAGGTTCTGACTAAACACCAGGAAGAACTTTCTGACAGTAAGAGCTGTTCCTCAGTGGAAGAGACTCCCATGAGAGGTGGTGGACTCTCCTTCCCTGAAGGTTTATAAGTAGAGGTTGGATGGCCATCTGTCATGGATGCTTTAGTTGAGATTCCTGCATTGTAGGTGGCTGGAATATATGACCCTCGGGGTCCCTTCCAACTCTGCAGCTCTACAATTCTATTATTCTAAGACAGTCTCTGCCTATAGGGAGGAAAGGAAAAAATCAAAATCAAACTCTGGCATCAATTTCTAAGTAGTCGTTCCTAGAAAGCCCAGCATTCAGGGGCAGGAGGCGCATGACTGAGCTGCGCCTCCAGTGAAGCTGATGCTTCCTATCTCTTCCTGCTGAGGCAACCTAATGGAATGGCTGCCCCCATATTATTTATTTTATTTATTTCATAGCATTTACAGTATACACCACTTGATTGTAAGAAACCTGAAAAGATACTACAAAATATAATGCAGTGAAATCAAGAAGAAGAAAAAATTCAACCCTACTTTAAAACATACAAACGTTAAAATACTAAACCAGATTAAAACCGCCTCAACTTTCTGAGCTTCTGGACAGGCTTGTTTTTAGCAGGTGCTGAAAAGAGGACAGCGAAGGCACCTGCTTGATCTCTATAGGCAGGGAATTGCAGGAGGGAAGAGGAGGCTGGGTGGGGCTGGCCTGTCCCAGGAGAGCCAATGGAGGGAGCTCTGATTCTCTGCTGCCCCCAGGCTAGACAAATGTAGGGAGGAGAAGGCCACCCGTGGCTAATAATCCCCATGGCTATGATCTGCCTGCACTGTCAGAAGTAGTACTTCTTCTGAGTACTGGTTTCTGGAAAGGGCAGGAGGGGAAGTGCTGCTGCCCTCGGCACCTCCTTGTGGGCTTCCCATAGTTGGACCCAGTGAGAACAGGATGCTGGACTAGGGGAGCTGCTGTCCTGAACCAGGAGGCTCTTGTTAGGTTCTGTTGTTCCCCAGCAGCTATGAAAATCCTTGACAGTGTTTAGGTCGACCATTATTTTTTGGTACTTTTATTCGCCTTTTTCTTCTGTCATGAAACTTATGGCATGCCTACACATGCACTCCTGTGTCCATTTCCTGAGAATTTTGGCTTGCCAATCAGAAGGTCAGTGGTTCAAATCCCCACGATGGGGTGAGCTCCCGCTGCTCGGTCCCAGCTCTTGCCCACCTAGCAGTTTGAAAGCATGTCAGAGTGCAAGTAGATAAATAGGTACCACTCCGGTGGGAAGGTAAACAGCGTTTCCGTGCGGTGCTCTGGTTTGCCAGTAGCGGCTTAGTCATGCTGGCCACATGACCCAGAAGCTGTCTGCAGACAAACGCCGGCTCCCTCGGCCAGTAAAGCGAGATGAGCACCGCAACCCCAGAGTCGTCCATGACTGGACTTAATGGTCAGGGGTACCTTTACCTTTACCTAAGGATGGGCAAAACTGTCAGTTATGGTTTCCATAACTTTCTCATTTCTCCACTTTTAAGTTCAGCTCTCCACATTTCCACATCAGTTCATGTATTTTATTTTAAAAGTCTTCGTGAATTGGAAACTATCTTATACAGGCAACTCCCCGTTTACGTGGGGGTTACATTCTGAGGCACCATGTGCTTAAGTGAAATCATGTGTATTGGGAACACCATTGAAAATGTCTGCAGACATGACAATCGCTTCCTCCTCCTTGCTCAAATGTCAACCCTCAAAAGTAACGCTAGGGCTCCTGGAATTGCAAAGGCTCATGGGATTGCCAGCTGCTGTTCTCATGTCATTTTTGCCAAATTTTGTGCTCTTTTAGGGCTATTTTTGCCCCCTTGTGCCACTTTCAGGATCGTGGCGATGCGTGCTTTCACGGTTGCACATGCCTTGACTGTGTGTAAATGGGGAGTTGCCTGTACTGTAAAACAATATGTTTAGTATTTTACCCCCCAGTGTCCCTTTTACCCCCCATGACAGTGTCATGTCATGTTTTATTATTTTATGTGTGTAGAATTTTTTAACAGAAAAAAAATGTGTGTTTGTGTGTGTGTGGGGGGGGGAGAGAATGAAAGGCTCAGTTTTTATTCAATGGTCTCACATAAAAAAAACCTAATTAGCTCTATTTAACAACTATATGAATATGTAATGCTATCCAGAGATCCTGAAATAACATCTTTGAGGATATCACTGAGAAGAAGAAAAATGCAACGTGTATAAAACAGTGCAGGATCTTATGCCAAGTGGCCCTATCCTGATGGTTCTAGCAAACATTAGGAACTTGACAGAAATATACCAGCAGGGTATCTCTGATGCTGCAATTGCTGCAGTCATTTCTTTGTCTTTAAAATGCCATATAATTGCTAATGTAATTAGTGATTTGTACAGAGGGGGCCCGTGCAATTACCAAGTCCTAAGATCGAGTAATTAATGTTCTGTCAACAAAACAGCAACTGTTTCATTAGCAACTGCCTGAATCTGAGCAGCAAATATAATCAAAGACAAACCCAACAGTCCAGGACATTAGCCAGACTGTTAATTGTTGCCCCTGAATATTCACAGCAAATTTAAACCAGCAAGAATGAGGGCCATTCAGGCTAATGCTAGTATTGCAGAACACAAGGCTTGCTCTAAGGATGAAGGAACTGGAACTAGTTTTCCCAGTTGCTTAGCCCCTGACTCAATATTCATGGGGCTGTGGGTGATGTTTCCCTCTGAAAAGCATCTTTTTGCTTCCTTTAGAGCTATTATGCCATTTGTCAGATGCTAAATACTGGCACACTCAACCCAAACAATTAGAATGTTTGTGGAGATTCTGTAGCATTTCAGCAGCTTGCAGAAGCATAGGTCACAAATGCACTTTCAAATCTCACACGCTGATTCATAAGTGACCAAGGTTAGCATGTGGCTTCCAAATCCAGACAGCTGCATTCTGTTACAGGCTGCCGAAGGCCTCATCTCCTGCTCCCTAGGTGAGTCAAAAACTCTCAGAGAAGCAAGCACAATCCATCCCCTAGAATCTTTCCTTCCAGATTATACATACACAAACATTGGGATTTGTAGGCCAAAGCTGAACAAAAATAGTCTCCCAAAGGACTTTGCAGCAAGCTTAATGATCTCTAGCTACCTATTCCTGATCTTTTATTCCAATTTCATGGTCAATGTACCTACTGCTGTCTCACCTTCCATTACCCCACAAGTTATTACTACACAAATGGAACAAAATATTTTCTGCAAGGCTATGAGACTGATACCTGGGTGTCTAGTAATTATAGTCAACCACCTCTAAAAAATTTCTTACTTTGTTGCACTCCTTGGGAACATGCACAAGCTGTCCATGAACATTTGGGGCAAAATCCAATACATTCATTTTGTTACCACAAGGATTTACATTTGCACAATGAAGCCTCCGCCCTCTGACTCATGTGCACCTCGCAGCCTCCACAAATCTGCCCTGGAGGACCCCCAGAACAGATTTATGGGCAGGCAGGGGGAGAAGAGGGGGTAAACTCCAGGGTGCACACATAAATCCTTGCACTACTGGAATGAGATGCCTGGTGCTACATTGGATACAATCCTCTTAGTTTCAGTTTTGCACCACTGCCTCCCACAACATCACACCCGTAATATGTGCTAGCCTGCTGCCCATGGGTGCAGTGGAGGATATTGTTCCCCTTGCCTGAATTAATAGATCGGATCAATTTCTGTATATAGAACAAGAGAGGAGGTGCCTTCATCACTTTGGGCAGTACCTCTATCTTTAATTCATCCTGCTTTTGGCAAAGTGTCACTCTAGCCTTGGGTGGAGAAAAACTTGTGGCTATGTAGCTGAATCCAGTGAAGCTGGACTAGGTCCCTTTCAAGCTCTGTGATTTAATGTTTGTTAATTACAGCAAACTATAAAACCAGTGACTAGGGACATGGGTGGCGCTGTGGTCTAAACCACTGAGCCTAGGGCTTGCCGATTGGAAGGTTGGCGGTTCAAATCCCCACAATGGGGTGAGCTCCTGTTGCTCGGTCCCTGCTCCTGCCAACCTAGCAGTTCGAAGTGCATGGAGATAAATAGGGAAGGTAAATGGTGTTTACGTGCTCTGCTCTGGTTCGCCATAAGTGGCTTAGTCCTGCTGGCCACATGCCCTGGAAGCTGTCTGCAGACAAACGCCGGCTCCCTCGGCCTGAAAGTGAGATGAACGCGAGACCCCAGAGACTTCCGCGACTAGACCTAACGGTTAGGGTACCTTTACCTTTAATGAAGTTCACACTTTTGACAACCAGTCTGAAGCTTTTGCAGAAAAATATTCCCAGACACAAGACTTTTATTTTTTATATTTTATGCCCTTTCAGTCTTCCATCTCGAGGCTAAGTCCAGCAAACTGTACATTCCCACCCCTCTCCCCAGGGCCAGATTATTGACTTCTGTGTGCTTGTGTATCTGGGTCTCCCTTGTGTCTATTAGGGACTATTCTCTCGCCTTTCCTTTGATATCTATGCTACTGATTACTTCTGCCATTTTAATTTTAGAAAAAGTGTTTAATTGAAAAAGGATCTGTACTATAAAGTAACAGTGGTAACAATACATTGAAGACAAGTAAATATTTGGGGGAGGGTGGTCCCAGAGCCCTAGTGCCACCATCCCAAAGAGGATCAAATGGGCAGACTTTGGCACTCTTTTCTCCTCCCCTCCCCCAATGTCTTTCCCTCTATCTGAGCTGGCTCCCTGCCTGTTACGTTACATGCGGGGAAACCCGTGTGGGGCTCCTCTCTGTGTAAAGTCTTCAAGCTGTTCCTGCGCATGCCTGACAAATCCGCCCCATTGTCAAAATTTACCTTTCCCCCCACCTCCAGTCTCCGTTGTTGGGTGTCCTGGCTGAGGGGGGAAACAGAAGACGGATGGCCATCGGTCAGGGATGGTCTAGTTGAGATTCCTGCATTGCCCCAGGGGGTTGGCTAGATGACCCTCAGGGGTCCCTTCCAACTCTACAATTCTCTGGTTCAGGCTTGTGCAGAGGATTAGGTACAAGTTGGATGCAAGGGGTGCAAACGATTGCAGCCCATCTTATGCACTGTCAGCTCGGGAATAAGTCCCGCTGATCATGATGAGACTAGATTGCTGCTGTGCAGTCCTGCTTTTTAAATAAATGTTTTCCTTTTCAGATAATACAGAGCACGGTGAAATCACAATCAATAAAACCTCCCCTTCAGTAGTTTCAAGCACTACTACAGGTTCCACAGAATATCTGTACTGCTTTGTTTACTGCGACAGCACCTGCACTTTGGAACTCCCCGCCTATTGCAACAAAGCGCGTGCCTTTGCTAGAGGCTTTTCGGGCACCTGCTGAAAGCATTCTTCTTTAGGCAGGCTTACCTAGATGCTTAGGAAGTTGTAGTGATTTTAATCTTAATATTTTAGCTTTTGTATGTTTTAAAGTAGGATTGTTAATTTTTCTTGATTTTACTGCTGTGGGTTTTTTTTGTTTTTGTTTTTTTTTGGTAAACCGCTTTGCAGGTTTTTAAAAATAAATAAACAATAAATATGAATAAAATATCACAAGCCAAAACACAATCCATCCTGTAGATTTAAGTATCTGTCCATAGTCGCCTACTTGTTCTCAGAGGCCCAGAATCCACATTCCTTTGTAAGAAAATGTGAAATAACATAAAACCCTTTTTGCAGGCAAAAATAAAAATAAAAATAAATAAATAAATGGGGGGGGGTGACAAGAAATTTTCTGCACCGGGTACCACCTGACCTTCCTTGGGGCCCCCTCCACTGTCATGTTTGGTGTTCAGCAGCAGGAGTTTTTGAAGGAATCCTGTAAGCAGGGCCAGTTGGGGGGAGGGGTTGCAGGGGGGCATTTGGCCTGGGGCAAAACCTCAAAGGGGGCCTCAGATTTAGTCACTTCTTAATATTTTTGGTATTTGATTCTTCTCTTAATTTTTTATTCTGCCTAAAGCTGGAAGTGGCCTAGGTCTCTCTGGACCACTAAAACCGGGTGTCCCTGATCATTGTTCTTGCTGGCCAGGGCTGGGAGCAGCACACAGGCACTCAAAGGCTTGGCCAGTATTCTCTGTAAAATGGACTGCAAACACACACACACACACACACACACACACACACACACACACACACACACAGCAGGCCCCAGAACCTTTTTTGATTTGCAGTGTTTCTGAAATGCAGAAAATTTGAAAAGCACCATAGACAGTAGAGTCTGCAGCGAAAAAAGCACTCCAGCATAAGTTTGCGATGAGATAACATTCTTTTTATTGCTAAAAGAGATATATTTACCTGTAGATATTTATTTTATGCTATAACAGTTTTATACTTTTCATTTATTCCCCCTATTTATAGTTAACCCTATGTCGTAAGCATCCCAGAAGCATTCAGTTAAAAAAACCAACAACAGAATATGCATAAAAAAATAAATATACACAACGTCCCCTGCAACAATTTAAAAAAAGCCAGTCACAGGACGGGAACCATTTGTTAGCCATATTGCTAGTGAGCCTGGCATGGTTTCTGTTTTAATATGACTTTGAGATCTCCGCCAGATAGTGGTCTTTTCTTCTTCATATTCAAGAGTCACAGAAGAGAAGATCCTCAGCTTTGGGTTTTCAGAAACTGTAACACTTTCTGGGTCATTTACAAATTTTGGCTGGCAAGTGTTTATTTCACTCATTTTCCAAAAATATTTTTCACCCAGAACCAGAGTTCCGCTTAACAGCTGCGAAGCTGCAGCAAGAAACCCAATATAGATGGCCATTCCAGCACGTTGTTCTGTGGGAATCGGAGGAACTCCCAAAACCTCCGAAAGCGGAATTCCTTTGTTTGATAATACAGAATGAAGATTCCATGCAATGGAAATCAGTACACAAGTACCAGCTGCCAATTCTATCCTTCCTCCAATTGAAAAGAAGGTATTGATGAAATTTTCGTCTTTTCCCGGCTCAAAGATGTTGCATAGAGCAAAGGCCATCCAAAGAACGGTCACCGCATTGGCCACTGAGGCCATTGGCATCAAGTCCTGGGCCACAATGATTTCTGCTGGTAGGGACTCCTCCTCATTGAATGGTATACATATGATGTTAGTTTTCTTCATAGTAACTCTTCTTATGGAACAGGCCCCCCAGATGCCAATGCCCACAATACCCTGCTGGTTGCTGCCCATGATTTTGTCTACTTGCCACACTCTCCAGTCAAGGTTGGCAGATGTGGAGCAGATGCTCATTAGGCAGCCCAGGACAGCCAGGAGAAAGGCAGCTAGTTGCACGCAGGACACCCTGCACAACAGGCGGACTGGGAAGGACCCATCATGCGCCTGGGGTGGAAGTTCCGCTTTAGTGCTGGGAAGGCTGGCGATAGAAGGCATGCTGGAGGAAAACACAGACAAAAGATAACCGTTAGATACTTAGGCACAGTATCATATGGACATCTCCTAAAGTTTGAGCAAATAGTGATGTGCAGCTAAAACAATGCCATCATTCTAGGGCAAATTCTGCATTTCCCACCTTGAGATGTAGGAATGGAAAAGTCTGCTGTACCTGCAATCATAAGTGCCAGGAATCAGAGTTCCCCAGGGGTGAAGAAATTGCACAACCCCACAACCGCTTTTGTTCTAGGGACCCCCTCCATGCAGATAATTGGGCTCTTGTCTAGTCCACTCCTCCTCTGCATTCCTATGCTCCCCTCCCTTCCCTCTCCATTGGTAAAATGTCAGGCATGATCCCGCCAAAGTTATGCATTCTACCCTTGAAAGAAAGTTGGTGCAACAGACCAATACAGCCCCTGTTCAGGAAAGAATCCTTTCTGGCTTAGGTCCTCATTCTCTCTCTCTCTCTCTCTCTCTCTCTCTCTCTCTCTCTCTCACACACACACACACACACACACACACACATTGTGAAAAGCCTACCAAGTGGCTCTCAGACAGGACAAAAGGAAATAAAAGTCAATTTGTTCCTATCTGAGAAAACACTGCTCTGTTGGTGGGGAACTGAGGAGCGCTGCATATATGCACCTGCGTGAATCAGTTCTTCAACCAGTCTTTTTCCAGAGCGAGGGCTTTTTCCAGGTCTTTCTCTTCCAGCGTCTGATCTAGGACAAGACCTGGAAAGAGTGGAGCTGGTCTGAGCACCGTAGCAACTGCTCCTTGGAGTTCTGAGGCAGTTAGAATGCAGCTTGCTTTGAACGCTCAGAAGAACACAAATCATAACTCCAGGGTACTGGTCGTTTGGAACATTTGGCAACTGCTTGGAGGCAGTATGCATTTGAATACCAGTGTGATTCTGCAACTTTTAAAAGACACTTTTTTGTTAGATGTAAGCTGATGCAAAGATTGGATGCAAAATGTGGAAATAAACACCCCAGCTGCCAGTTCCAAAGGAATGAGCAAGCACGATTTGAAATAAACAAATAAATAAATAACATTGGGTTTGAACACCACTTTGAATTACAGCAACTTTATTCAATAGTACTGGTGGATCTGACTAGTCCAGTATCCCTTTTCTAAAAATGAAAAGTTTTATAAAAACTCTATGGGGACAGACAAGTATTATCTCCATATTAGTCTGGCAAAGGTGTGGAGATGTCTGGCACTGTGAAATAATTTCTTGCTTAAGTTAGTGCCACTTTGTAAATTCATGATGAGGGGGATCTTTGAGTTTCCCAGTTCATTGGATACTTTCCTAGTCACGCGAATATCAATTCTCCCTACAGTCACTGTGTTGCTCCCCAGGTAGATGACTCCTTTCAGATTCGGTGATGTTCATGTGCTTTGGACTCAAAATATTTCTTTGTAGATTTACAGGTCTTCTACAGAGACTTTTTCTGTACATGCTCGTGGGGATTCCTTCCCTTCTAAAATGTGGGACTGAAAATATCCAGCAATCCCAATCTGAACCCCTGAATGGGAGACCACCCTCAGTGGCGGAGCAAGCTGAGGTAAATGGCGTTTCCGTGTGCTGCTGTGGTTTTGCCAGAAGCGGCTCAGTCATGCTGGCCACATGACCCGGAAAAACTGTCTGCAGACAAATGCCGGTTCCCTCGGTCAGTAAAGCGAGATGAGTGCCGCAACCCCAGAGTCGTTCGCAACTGGACTTAACTGTCAGGGGTCCTTTACCTTTTTTTATAAAACCAGCAGTGGATGGTGGGGCAGCAGAGGTGGGGTAACACTGCTCTCCTGGTTTCCAAACACAGCATGTCACTGGTTCTTATTGGAGGGTGGGGGAGGCATGACACACTGGCCCCACCATGCTGCACTGCATGGCACTTAGGTCCCTGCACCTCCCCTTCCCCTCTCCACTGGTGAGCATGGAGGGGAAGGGCCATCTTTCCCTCAGTGGTAGATCATTGCAGAAGGTCCCAGACTCATCACTAGGTCAGACTGGAGAAAGCTGCCTGAAACCTTGGAGAGTTGGTCCCTGTAGACCATACTAAGCTAGATGGGCCCATATTCTGACTCAGTATGAGCCAGCTTCCTGTGTTCCTATGCTGTGTGAATAAGCCCTACATGGTTGCAGATCCACTGCAATTTGGTGCAGTGAAAAGTAGTTCAGGATCAGTCCCTCCCCCGCCCAACAATTTTTAAATGCTTAGCCCAGTTAAATAATAAACAATGCCCAAAGGGGAGTGAAATGGAGATCCAAAAGCAAAGAGGGGCCACAGTGGAATATCTGATGAGATCTGAAACACAAATAAATACAAAGAACTCCAAAAAGTGTCTGTTTCCCCCCTCCCTTTGGAGTGTGTCATTATATCAGAAGGTTATTAAAGAGCAGTTTTAAACTGCGATTAATAGGCTCTTTAACTTCAGAGAGGGAGAATCTTTGATGTCAGCTGCTTAAGGATTTGTTTGTTTTGCCACAGGGGCCTACAAATAAATAAAGAGTTGGTTTCCCCCACCCTTTCTCCTTCCTGTTGCTTGTGAGGCTAAAATGCTTCTAAAAGCTCTGAAATCTTCCAGCAGAGATAGACCTATTTAGAGTTCAGAGGTCAATGAACTTCGGGAAAATTGAGAAGTTTGTTTTGCAGTCTACAGCCACACAATACGAAGCCTTGATATGCAGCCTGGTCCCCAAAGCCCATTGCCAAGGGGATCAAATGACTGATCGTGTCACAACCACACCATGCATTTGAAATATATTTTAAACACGTGGCCTCCTCTAAACAAATCCTGGGAACTGAAATTTGTTAAGGGTGCTGGGAACTATAGCTCTGTGTGGAGTAAACTTCACTTCCCAGGATTCTTTGGGGGGAGTCATGTGCTTGAAATGTACTGTGACCATGTACTTAATGTTGCCAGTGGTGGCAAGTGCGCTATATAAGCTAAGTGCAAAGTCAGAGAGGGAGAGAGAGAGAGAGTCAGGACCCAGGACCTGGTGCAAGATTTAAGTGCACAACAAGTGTGCCTTCATCAGCCCCAGCTGCAATAAAACAGGTCTCTCCTGTATCGATCTCTACAGCTACAGTCTGACTTCACCCCCAAAGGCGCACTATTCCATTGACTCCCTAGGCAGGCAGATGCCAACAACTTGAACCAATTAGAAACAGTGATCACAGTGCTATCAGATTCAACATATAGGTAAGAGAACTATTGCCAAAAAAAGTTCAATCTTGTCAGAGCAGACTTCAAAAGAGGAGATTTCCCAAAAACGAGGGGATTAGTTAAAAAAAAAAGAAGTTCAGAGAAAAAGTTAAGATGGTTAAATTTCTCCAGAACTCTTGAAGGTGGTTGTTGTTAGAAACCATTTGGAAAAATAAAAGTGAAGCTAAAATGATAGTTTAAAATCCTATTTTAAGCAATATTAAAACTAATATTTTCCATGGAAGAAATGGGAAATGTTGGAAATAAAGGTCTCAGGTCTATAAACATGACACAATTTGGCACTCTAATTAAAAAATAAAGACTGCTTTGGATGCACCCCACAAATAATCCACAAGAACCAAAATGACCTCAGAATAGAAAATTTTGTGTTTAATTCTGATCTCCTCACTGACCAGTCAACTAAAGTTTTGATTGATTAAGCCAAGTCAAGCTTGCAGCCCTGGTTGAACACATGAAGCTGGCCACCTGGCACTGTGCTATCTGTGCTTCTTCAGGGTCTCAGGCAGAGATGGGTCCTTCAGGGCACCATGAATCTGGGTTCCATTAACCTCTGGTGAAATGTTTTGCTCCAGTAGAAATCTATTGCAAGGAGAATGCATAAGTAGGTTGCTGGTAAATTTGTTGCACAACAGATTGCACAATATGTTGCAAAACAAGTTTCCACTAGTGCAGCTGTTGCATTTATTCCTCTGTGGTGCAACATTGAAGCTCACCCATCCACTAGCACAAGAGCCCTTCCACTGGTCGACAGAGAATATTGGATAAAATCCAGGGGACCCTTTCAGCTTATGTTATAGCTCAAAAACAGCATTTTATTTGCCCCATGCCTGGGTTCAGATATCATAACTGCTTCATCACAGCTATTTCCTTTCTTCCCTTCCCACTTATTTATTCTGTTTAGACAGAGAAGTAGCAAAGGGTTGAAATTATGAATATATCAAGGACAGAAGGACTCAGTGTCATATGGTGCTATTTTATCATTAATTTTGTTATTCCAGAAGTTAACTCAAAAGTGTCTACCTTTATGTACAGTGGTACCTTGAGTTACAGACACTTCAGATTACAGACGCTTCAGGTTACAGACTCCGCTAACCCAGAAATAGTACCTCGGGTTAAGAACTTTGCTTCAGGATGAGAACAGAAATCACATGGCGACAGCGTGGTGGCAGTGGGAGGCCCCATTAGCTAAAGTGGTACCTCAGGTTAAGAACAGCTTCAGGTTAAGAACGGACCTCCAGAATGAATTAAGTTCTTAACCCGAGGTACCACTGTACACCTATCTTCTTCTTGTTTATTTGATGTTGTTCTTTGATATATCAGTTTCCCACATCTTCTGTAACCATTCTTTTAATGTTTGAATTATTTTCTTTTTTCTAACTGTGCAATGTAAAACTTTACTCCTGTTAGCAGACTGAGAGTCAATTGTACATCTGTATTTCTTTTGTTTTTAATATACACAGAAGGGTAGTTTTAGGACTTCTTGTGATATATTTGACTCCTGAGCCTCCTCTCTGGGGTTCTGGAGCCCAAGTGGCTTATTAGTATTTTGGGAGCTTCAGGCTAGAGCAGAGGTGGCAGAAATCTTGTTCTGAAGCTGACTCTGGTTAATGCACATAATGGTGCCTACCATGGGGCTACAGAGAAGACTCGTTTTTGCAGCTTGTATTGCATCCTCTAGTACTTGGCTGGTGAAGTTACTCTCACTGTGGATTGTCTGAAGGTTACTGACTTCCACTGTGGGAGTGGGGCCTCTGGAACATTTAGTGACCCACTGTGACCTACTGGCCACACACTTTGAGGATGAAGTCACTTGACTTTGGAGTGCCCTGGAATCTCCAGTTGTTGGCTGTTCCAGATGAAGTTTCCATTGCCAGATGTGTTGTGTGATCAATTACAGCTCCTGCAGCCAGATGATGTGGACAAGGTGTTGGTGGTTATGGGTTTACCTACGTGCCCTTTGACCACTGTCCCTCCTGGCTTATTAAATGTAGCAGAAGGGGTTTGGCTGATTGGGTCCAGAGTGTGCTTAGTGGTTCATTGCATGAGGGGGTGGTTCATGCTGCTTTGAAAAAAACAGTGGTGCATTCAATCCTTAAGAAACCAGCAATGGACCCCTCAGATTGGAATAACTATTGACCATTCACAAATACCCCCCTGGGAGGGAGGTGGTGGAGAGAGTTGTGGCAGGACATTCATGGATGACATTTATTATTTAGATCCATTCCTATCTGAAGTCAGGCCTGGCCATGGGACTGCAATGCCCTTGGTCACCCCAATGGATGACCTTTACAGACAGCAGGATAGGGCAAGTATGACATTTCTCCTGCTTATTGACTTCTCTGTGGATTTGATACAATTGACCATGGTATCGTCCTGGGCTGGCTGCATGGAATGGGTATTGCCATAATGTGGGACAGTCAGGAAGGCTTCTGGAGATGACTGCAGTGGTCTGGCAAGGTGGTCCTTCAGATAACCTGCTCTTAGGCCATTTAGGGGTTTCTACATTAAGAGTGGACGCGGGTGGCGCTGTGGGTTAAAGCCTCAGCGCCTAGAAAGGTCGGCGGTTCGAATCCCCGCGGCGGGGTGCGCTCCTGTCGCTCGGTCCCAGCGCCTGCCAACCTAGCAGTTCGAAAGCACCCCCGGGTGCAAGTAGATAAATAGGGACCGCTTACTAGCGGGAAGGTAAACGGCGTTCCGTGTGCTGTGCTGGCTCGCCAGATGCAGCTTGTCACGCTGGCCATGTGACCCGGAAGTGTCTGCGGACAGCGCTGGCCCCCGGCCTATAGAGTGAGATGGGCGCACAACCCTAGAGTCTGTCAAGACTGGCCCGTATGGGCAGGGGTACCTTTACCTTTACATTAAGAGTACAGGTAATGCTTCCAGGACTTGTGTAATATGCTGTTATGAATTACGCTGGTCAAATACTGAGCAATGTAGGGAGATGGGATGTTCAGATATGAAGAAACCCCTCTCATCCAAATAGTTAAATAATCTGTCAGCTGAGCCCACTTTCTAGCTTCAACTGTTCATTTCTCTTTGGGGCAGCATTGTGCTTTCCCCTCTGTTGCATAGTCAGAATGATTTCCCCCCTGTTCCATGGTTCAGATGGAAGCTGCCCATTCCGCGTTTGCCACGCCTCCTGCTCACCATGTATTGCCTCCCATATCACAGCCCTTCTGCCTGCCCCTGCTTCTTGCACAGCCCCCCAGCTGTCAGTTTAATCTAGTCCTGCAAGCAGAGTTAATGAGACACTTCCACGTCCATAGCTTGGCGTGATTAGAACTCCTCAGATCCTCTCTCTTGCAGCAGCTGTGCCTTGTCAATGACTTAAATGGTTTAACTGTTCCGTCAATTCCCTAGCTGTCCCCCATAAGTGGCTGAAAGAGAGGCTACTGTTTCCCTGCTGATTAATGTGGAATGCAAGTTTGACCCAAACAAACTCTTGGAACAGTGTGTGTGTGCATAAAGAGAGAGAAGGAGAAAAGGAAATATTTGCTTTTCACAAGTATTGGAAAGAGGGAGTCTTGTGAGCTCCCCACTTGCCCTCTCTTATGAATGCAAGAAAGAGAAACTTTTTTTTTGTTTTTAACTAACTGTATGTCCAAATTGGTGCAAACTATTATTAGTCTTAACAATGGGTTATTGAAACAAGGCAATTTCGAACAATAAATTATGAAAGTGGCTTCTTTTAATAAGCCAACATTAAGATTAACCACAGTGTAGAATTTGAACATTGCAACTAGAACACGAAGCAATACTCCTTAGGAGCTGCTGGATTGTGGGCGTCACTGTCAGTGGTTCTCCATGGCTCAGATCCACTAGGAGCTGGGCATTCAGGATTGTGGGCCCAATTCTGGGACATTCCCTTCCCATTGTTGTCAGACAGGACCCCTCCCTGTTGAACTTCAAGAGCTCACTGAAGTCTTCTTCAGTTTCCAGCATACATTTTAACTAAATTCTTATTTAAACAGTTTAATTCTTTTTAGTATGGAGTCTTCCATACACTGCTTAGAGATGACTATAATTAAACATAAATTGTTGACATAAATAAATAATAAAAATGACTAGCTAATGCATGGACACAAGGCAGCCTGGATGGCGTCAGTAGAGATATGAAGTTGGAGTTGCTCCACTGATGGCTAGGTAAAGGTAAAGGGACCCCTGACCGTTAGGTCCAGTCGGAGACGACTCTGGGGTTGCGGCGCTCATCTCGCTTTACTGGCTGAGGGAGCCAGCATACAGCTTCTGGGCCAGCATGACTAAGCTGCTTCTGGCAAACCAGAGCAACGCACGGAAATGCCGTTTACCTTCCCGCCAGAGTGGTACCTATTTATCTACTTGCACTTTGACGTGCTTTCGAACTGCTAGGTTGGCAGGAGCAGGGACTGAGCAACGGGAGCGGGGATTCAAACCGCCAACCTTCTGATCGGCAAGCCCTAGGCTCAGTGGTTTAGACCACAGTGCCACCCCCATGGCTACTACTTTCCAATAAAAGAGTTGATGATGCAGAGGTGATGCTGAGATTTTTTATTTTTTGCCACTCACTTCACCTGTCTTCCTCAATGCCTGATGTTTCTGCATCCATGTGGGGGCTCCATGGATTCTTCCAAATGAGGTTATTATTTTGGAGGGGGGTATCTGTTATCAGTGTAGTGCCTCTGTAAGTTACAGGTACTTTCTTAGTCCTGTCTATAGATAGGATTTTCATGATATACAGATCTCAAAATCAGATTCCTGTGGAATGCATTGAATGCTTGTTCTACACCCTTTGAGATTAGGTCCATTCATTTCAATGGTTCTACTCTGAGTAGAAGTTAGTTCACTATGACCTTGTTTGCAACCTTCCCCCTCAAAAGCAGGGGTGGAGGAGGCCAAGCCAAGACATTTTGCTTCCTCAGATCCTAAAAGCCTCTTCACATGTTACAAATTTCATGGGGTAATCAGCGTGTAGATTGTAACATGTAATGTTCCCACATGTGTGAAAGTCATGCTGTGTGCTTATGCTGGGAAGTCGTAGTCAGCTGCAGCTCCCTAGTGATACAGCACTGATTTATGTACTGGTCCATAAAAACTTAAGAATGAATGAGATCAAATGTCCTTTGAGTTCAGCAATCTGGTTCCCACAATGGCCAACATGAATAATGGCCACTGACACCCCCCTTTTGATGTGTCTAATCCTTTTTTTAAAGGCCTCTAGCCGAGTGGCCCTTTCGTCTCCTGTGGCAGTGAATTCCATAATTTAATAATTGACTGGGTGAAATACATTCTTTTCTCTGTTCTGACAATCAGTTGATTAGGTGACCCAGTTTCTAGTATTATAAAATAGAAGGGGGAGACATCTCTTGAACTCAGATCCATCAAAGCTGAATTGAAATGGATGTCTACTGTTCAAAGCTTTAGGGAAGGGGTGGGAAACTGGATCTGGCACGCAGGCCATTTTGACAAGTGGGCAGGGCAGTGTGGGTGCAATCTGCTGTTCCCACCAGTGCCTCCACTCAGCCCAAATCTTGCCTGTCCAAGTCAACTCCAGTCCTGTTCAGGTGAATTGCAATTATGTCTGGAGGGCAACTCTTGAGTCCACTGTACCTCATGGTCCATTACTGTTGAACTGGTTCTTTGCATTAAGCAAATTAATGTGGATATGAAGATCATCATTGACTATCTTGCTGTTTTGTGGCTATTATTATTAAGTTAGATGTAATAAATGATACCGTTATCTTGTTGGGTGTGTTCAGCATAATAAAAGCGAATGCACTGTGATTGCTGATCTATGAGAGTAGTTTCATTTGTTTAACATAACCGAGAGTTGCAGGTGTATAAAAGAGAGAGAGAAAAGAATGCAGTTGCCCTAATGAAGAAAACAGGAATTAAGTAAACATTTCCTATATACTTTTTGTCATGAACTTTCACAAACAATCATCATGGGAAAACACTAATGTTTTTATTCCCCTGAAAAACACAGTTACCCTCATTGGGTGCACAGAAGTTTGGGTTTCACCTTAAAATACAGGTACATATATAAATAGTATATTGTAAAAAGCCAATAAGTGATCAATAGATTTTATAGGCATATTATCGACATATGGGACTCCAGTGGAGATGATTACAATGACAGAAGCAGAAGGGGGTTTAGAAAGTCTTAGGGACTCTACCAATTCATTAGAACAGCTCTTACCAGCAATCAGCACATGAATAGGAGAGGTATGGATCAGCTTATTCACGGCAGTCCTCATGAATGTCCAAAGATGGTTGCCCTGAATCATGGATCCGTTTACATTTAAAGCACATATGAATCTCTTGTGCAGCCATGCTTCCCCATTCATTTCAATGGAGGGCCCCATTGTTTGCATGTGCAGAACCTGTCCCTCCAGCCACTTTTTCTTTTTCTTTAAAAAAAGAAGGAAGGAGAGCGTTGTACAAACCCATGCAAATCAGTGGCCTGCCAGGGAGCCAAATGTATATTCGAATCCAAATTCCTGATTTTTTGCTGCATTGTCACTCCTGCATTACATAAAAACTCTACAGGTTTCTTATAATGTACATGTTACATCAAATAACTGAAATTTGATTGAAATGTGTCAGCATTCAGATATGAACATTGACAATTCTGGACAAATTTCACAAATTTCCCCAAACTTAGGAATGTTGGTGACTATCGACTGGCATCCAAGATAGAATTTGGGCAAAATCCCTCATACATGAGTTTCAACATTCTCCGAAACACACACAGAATTTTGCCTTTGCTACACAAAAAGCAACCAATGGGAGAAAGCTTTTTCTGTTCCCTCTTGCTCAAATTGAAACCTGACAGTTCTGCACAAAAACCTGATAAAAAGCCCATACATGCCACATAGTTACTGGTTAGGATGTATGAAACTAGACAGCTTACGTCAGTACCTGAAACCTTAATTGAATCAAAAGGTGAAAAAGGTGTATAATATTCATACATTAACTACTGTCCTATATTTATATATATGTATATATACCATTATGCGTATAAAAGCTTGTGGATGAGTCCTTCGTGAAGAATTTAAGGAATTCTTGTACATTGGTTCAATCAGAAGCAGGAGAGAAGGTGAAGACAGATTGTACTATAAAGATGCACGCTTGGAGCTGCTTGCTCTTTTTTTTTTTTTTTGCATTATTTTTGTTCATCGTACAACAGGAGACAGAAAAAGTTCCCCTCCCCACCAAAGTCTTCAATTTCTACCTCTACATACAATAACTTACAAGTTTATTTATTTAAATAATTGTAAAACATCTTACATTTTCCATTTTAAAAGAGATTAAACTATAAGCAAATACACACATACGTCCACATTCCACCATTCATATCAGTTTTATAGGAAAGTCTTCCATGCTGGTACCCTGTTTTGTGGTTATTATTATTTTCTGCACAAACTAAATTGGTATCTGAAAGGCTCCATAGAAAATAGAAACTTCAACATTTTTATTTTTATTTTCCTACAAAGTAAAACAAAAGAGTATCCAAAATATCAAGCTTGAATGGTTGGCCAATTTGTTCCTCCTTTTAATATTTTACAAACATTAGGAAGGCTTTGTGTCCATAAGAAAAAGAATTCTTGTACTCCGGACTCAATCCCATAAACAGTGTGCATTTGGATCATGGCCAATTCCTCATTTTAATGTTCTTGTGAGAGGGGGGTGGGTTGATGTAAGCGTATATGAAACCTGGAACAGATGAGAGCAGCCTCCTGGTGTGTCTGATTCATTATTATTTTGTTTAAAAAGTGCCCTTGCGTTCTGCACATGGCTTCCCCCAGCAATAGAGCTTGTAGTGCTCCCCCCCTTTTTTAGTGCTCCATAACAATAAGTAGTTTTGTGCTGTAAAAAAAAGGGGGGGAAATGTCGGCGGGGACTCCAGCAACTCCTCCTCTTCTTTCACATTGGAGGAACAACAAGACCTGTCATAGCTGAAAATGAAAAGGGACAACATTAACATTTCAGCTGCTTGTCAAAATAGAAATATAGCAGACAAAGATGGTTCAATTATTAGTTATTCATTAACATTGGCATTTCCAATGCTCGTTAAAATAGAAATATATAGAAATGAAGCTGGATCTATCCCTAGTCGCTTCCAGACTGAACACTCCATATGTTTGTGTGTACTGCTAAAATAAATAAATATTCATCCCTATTTCCTCTATCCATGGTCAGTAAGAAGCAATAAAATAGGCAGGATTTGAAACCATAATATGTCCTTTGCCCTTCCAAACTGGACAGATGTTACCCTTCCAACTCTACAATTCTATGATAATTTGTTAACTCACTTTTACAGAGAATTGCGGTGGTATCCTTGACAAATCATTGCACTCCAGGGTTGCCTTTCCACAGATCCTCCTTCTAGTAACCCTGATTTATGAGGATTATTTTTATTTATTTAATTTTGCAAAAACAACAATAGAAAACCACACCACAACCACAAGGGGTTGTGGGGAGGCATCCCTGCAATGCAACAATACCATCTGAATTCTCTGCGAATGAGTGAACAGATGATTAGAAAAGGGCAAGTGGAGTACAGTGGTACCTCAGGTTACAAACACTTCAGGTTACAAACACTTTGGGTTACAGACTTCGCTAACACAGAAGTAGTACCTTAGGTTAAGAACTTTGCCCCAGGATGAGAACAGAAATCGTGTGCTGGTGGTAGCAGGAGACCCCATTAGCTAAAGAACGGTTTCAGGTTAAGAACGGACCTCCGGAACGAATTAAGTTCATAACCAGAGGTACCACTGTATCAACTTGTCCTAGACTAGAAACAATTGTTTTTCAGAATGCTGAATGTGGCAGTCACAATTTTGCACATGGATTTCTACTATCTAACTCCTGAACCTGGTCAAACAAATACTTTTGTAGACATTGAAGTTTTTGGAACATTTTGCAGATTTGCTTAGAGATGAGAGCCAAAATAAAAGAACAAAAAACTGAAACAGGGAGACCAACAGGAATTGGGGCCAAAGTCAATGACAGGCAGAACCAACCGATTCTAGTTTAGTCCCCAGCCCCTTCTCTGCTGAGCTCTACGAGGGCAACACTTGAGAATAAGGAAGAAGAAACCAACAGACAATGCCAGCCTCCGGACTGGTTGTAAGTAAGAAGCAAGGCAAGTGGAGCCTGGCTGGGGGCAGACCGGGGCTGGAGAGGCAGTGCCCCGTTTGCCCCAATGGGCCAGCTTCCATCTCTTTTCAACCTTAATCTTACCCTTTCTTGGTTAAAGGTAAAGGGACCCCTGACCATTAGGTCCAGTCGTGACTGACTCTGGGGTTGCGGCGCTCATCTCGCTTTATTGGCCAAGGGAGCCAGCGTACAGCTTCCAGGTCATGTGGCCAGCATGACTAAGCTACTTCTGGTGAACCAGAGCAGCACACAGAAACGCTGTCTACCTTCCCGCCGGAGCGGTACCTATTTATCTACTTGCACTTTGACGTGCTTTCGAACTGCTAGGTTGGCAGGAGCTGGGACTGAGCAACGGGAGCTCACCTCATTGTGGGGATTCAAACTGACGACCTTTTGATTGGCAAGTCCTAGGCTCTGTGGTTTAACCCACAGCGCCACCGGCGTCCCCCTAACAGCAAACTCTCTCAGTGAGGAGAGAACTTGGGGGGGGGGGGGTTTGCCAAGAAAGGCAGCAACTACTGTGGGGCCAAGTGAATGCTTTCCCCATTGTTGAGATGATGTGGCATAAGCTTCCTCTGGTTTTATTGCTGCTTTCAGTGATAAAATCCAAGGGTATTAATTGCTTTCTAAAATGTCCAATCCTCTATTTGACCTATTTCTGTGAGATGACTTAATGGCAGCTTGTAGCCTACCTTTTGTTCTTAGAAGCTGCTCAGTGCTTCTCCCCTTCCTCCCCTTTGGGGCTGTGCTGTCAAAAGCCTCTTTCCCAGTCTGCACTACTTTTTATTGAATGTTTGTGAGCTTCGGATTAAGGTCTTACACTGCTCGCAAAGCTGTAATTATTTTTGCCTGTATTACTATATATTGAATCGATGTAACTTTTCAATAAAGGTGGTTCATGGCAGGACATACCATGATGAGGGGGGAATATAGGAACCATTGTGATTATTCCACAGGGATTGTGCTCTCTCTCTCTCTCTCTCTCTCTCTCTCTCTCTCTCTCTCTCTCTCTTTATTGGAGAGAAATGGAAAGGAAGAATTAGAGACATGCTGCATTGTATTAACCTCAAAAGACTGCCGTGATCAGATGAGGCGCATGATTAAGCTTGTCAAAAATCACCCAGATGCTAGGGTGACATGCACACCTTAGGTATGTGTTATTAATACTACTAATAAACATAAAGAACTTTTGTTCCTTTCCTACTTGCAAAGAAAAAACAAACAAAATGCAAGCAGGGCCATCTTTCCCATGAAGCGACATTAAGCAGGTTGCTTTGGACAGAGGACAGGAACATATACCTTATAGCAAGACAGATTATGGGTGACTTGAGGTTCAAGGGGACCTCTAGCTAAGAAGCATCTGCCAGGCCCCTGACATCTGCTGCCTCCTCCCCCCCCCCCATTCTGACACCCCTGCACTTGTATTGGGTTCAGTGGCTGTGGTGCAAGGAAGCAACCATGCTGCATTCCACTGGAGGAGTTTGTCAGATACCTACCATTTAGATTTCCAAAAATTCAATAGGAACCTAGCTATATAGAAAGATGACTTATATCAAGTTGAGCCACTGACCCATGTAGCTCAGTATTATCTACACTGAGGGCTCATCAAGACTTGCACTAGAAAGAGGTTTTCTGCTTGTCCTGTGCTTTCAAGGCACAGGTCTGAGTGATCTTGCCCTTGTGCCACCACTTTCCCCCAATCTCCCCGCTCTTTAGTGATAATTTGGAGCAATCCAGGAAAAAACCCAATTGACATTTGCTCCAATTCAGCAGTAAAGATCAAGTTTCCTCTGCGGAAAGTGGAGGGAGAAGGGCCAGTCTGGATGAGCCTTGGCTGGCAGAGGCTCTCCAGGTTTTCAGGCAGGGGACATTCTCCTACCTTGGAAATGCCAAGATGCTCTTCTGCTGAGCTATGACCACTGAAGGGCATTGCAGGGAGTTTAAAACCATGGAATGCAGGGCAAAAAGTGAGCCAAGTGGAATGGGCAGGTGGGTGGACTTGGCCTGTATGTGTCAGCACTCATGTACTGCCTGAGAATGATGCATAGAGACAACGGAAAGGTTCACCTACAATTTAAAGCAAATTCTGGATATCTGCATGTAATCATTATGGAATGGCCTTGCAAGGGATGGAAGGACCCATTAGAATCTGGTCCATCCCAGTTTTACATGACCCAGGACCAAGTCCATCCCATTTCTGTGTGGGGTTTAAAGGGAAACCCTTTTAAAATCTGCACAGGAATATGAAGTTATATGACGTGTTGCCGCTGTCTGGATAATAGGCATTTTTCTTGCCTTCAAAGAAAGCTCCCAAACAGGGATCCTTGCTGCCATACATGATTTGAATACAATAGAGCAAGTTTATTACACGGGGCAGCCTTGTGTTCCCACCCCTGTACAATTCCCTCTGAGAGTGACAGAACGTTGTTAAGTCCCATTATTCCCAGGGGGGCTTGCTCTATTGTATTCAAAGTGTGTGGTGACAAGGAGCCTTGCATGCTACCCACTCCAGGTTTGTGTCTGGATGACCTGTTTTGGAGCTTTCCAAAATGGAAACGGGGAGAACCTGTTGCCCACTCCCCTGCTCTTTTCAGGCACAGTTCCATACCTAAATGCTCTAAGTCCTAGCAAATGTTTGTTGGTTTGTTCTGCCCTGGTGCTTTCCTCACGAAAACCCCAATTTCTAGCGCTCAAAATTGGAGCAAACACCAATTCAGAGATTCTGTGGATTGACTTTTGCTCCAATTGAGATTTAAAGAGCAGGTTTTTGTGGGGAAAGTGCCAGGGCAAAACACGGAGCTCTAAAGCATGGACTGTGCCTGGAAAGAGCTGGGCAAAAGCTGAGTAACTCTTGGGCTCCTCATAAAGGGATCCACAGGACTGTGGATTCTGGACTCATAATATAAGCCAATCCCGGTCATGATCCAACCAGGTCAAATCAAGGGAGCCTACTCGGGTATCTGTGTTCTGCAGATTCCTCTCTCATCCCTGCTTTGATTGAGCTCAGTGAAAACTATAGGTTCAAATACCTACATGGACAGATATTCTATTCAACCCATCAAAAGCAGTTTGAAGCTTGAGAGCATATGTTATACAGATTTTCCCGATAACCTCTTGAAGGAAGGTGCTTTTTCCTCCCTTGTTTATTCTGGCTTTGGGAAACATGCATTCTTGCTTCTGTGTTACAGGGAATGCCTGTGCATGGTGAATGTGAATGTTCACATGTGAATGCTGACAATCACAGGTGAATTTGTGAATGCCTCCAAACTAATATTTCTCACCTTCTCTGACATACACTAATGAATGGTGAACAGTCAAATTTAGACAACTTTCTGCATTCACTGCTGCATATGTGGGTTTCCAGACATTCACAAAATTTGTTGAGGCTTGTCAACTTCACACAACATTTCAAACATTTAGGATCACACACACATATAGCAAACCACTGCTGTAATCAATCACATTTCACAAGAGCTGAACTCATAATCTCAGTAATGATAAGAGGCGAGATCTGGGCTGAGAACCTCAGAAAAAAACCAGGCATTGTTATTTAAGGAGGAAAATGCTGTGGCATGTAACTATTCTTCTCCCCCATTAGCTTCTTCTGCGATGGCCTCTGAGGGTTATTTCAGTAACTTGTTGGAAAAAGCAGCCTCAGGTTTGTAACAAGATACACAATTGCTTGGACATGTGCTGCCCAAGGTCTAGAGGCTCTCAAATTTCTCTCATTACTAACACCATCACGTCTTGAATGTTTGTTTCCTCCTTGTGAAGGCCTCCCCTTTTGTTTGAGATCACTGGAAGCTATAGTTTCAAATGCATAGATATACTATACTATCATAAGCAGTCTAAAAATGAGAGAGTAATTAGCTATAATATTATTTAAACACCTACTAGCTAAATCAGCCAGGTATAGCGCAGAGAAAGTGAGGCGCAATTGGGTTTCGTTTCATTTCATTCATTTGTTTTAGATCTCATTTTCTACCCCACAGTGCCCAGAATGATGCTTTGTCAGGAGCACTGCGGAGGATGCAAAATTGTGCCCAGACAACAACAACAGCATCAACCCTTATATAAAAAAAAGTTGTGCTACTGCCTGCTCATGAGAAGTCCAGTCCTTGATAAACTGTTTGAGAATTTCTCTTCCTCCTGGATTAATTATGTGAGGTTTGCCTCCTAAATTCATCTGCCTGTGAATAGGGGGGTGAACTTCATGGCACTGTTTCAACACAGCTCTAGTGTCTTACTCCTAATCGTTCAACAACAGCAATAGCCGAGGATGTGACCCTATGCATGCTGACTCAGAAATAAGCCCTGTCTTCATTGCAACTCAATTCCCACTGCACATAGGATTGCAACCTAAAATTCTCCCCCCCTTTCAAAACGAGAGTGCTCTGGCCCCACAAAAAAGTGTAGGGAAAATCAGGAATGGACTATTCTATAATATGACTGTGAATTTAGCTCTGTTACGAAAACCAAATTGCTGCACTGAGCGTGTACTCAGACACAGGCTCCTTAATTCTATGTCCATCTCTCTGAGCCATTATTTTTGCACCTGGTTCTGCTTGGCTATGCTTGAGGTTCTAATAAAAAATAAAGTAGATCCCACAAGCCTGAACTTTGTGTGTGTGAGAGAGAGAGGGAGGGAGGAAGACTCTTAAACAAGAAAACTGAAACTGAATAGAGCCTGACATGGGAGTTCTCCAGACTATACCTTGAGACTCCACCAATTTCACAAGGAATCAAGTCTCAAGGCAGTCAGGAGAAAAAAGCTTCTTGACAGTTTCAGCTCCCCTGGACTTACTGCAGAGGTGAAACTGACAAAAGGCTTCTCCAGATTGTGCCTCAAGGCTTTTCATCAGTTTTCACCTCCTGCTGGGTATTCTACAGGGCAGAGGAACTCAGGTCCAAAATAATTTTATTTGGAGGTGTGGAGCATGAACTCTCCAAATGTGATTTGCCTGCTTCTGCTGCCACCGCCAAGTGCCCTTTCCTCTTTTGGTTACTAGGCAGTGGTGGCAGCAAGGCAGCAAAATCAGTTATCTCCCACTAGGGATGGACAAATCTGCTCGTTTCTGTTTCTCTTGGTTTCTCATTTCCCCAGGCTTAACTTCAGTTCACTCCATCAATTTGCAATTTTTTCTTTTAAAAAGTTTGCACATAAATCAATATCCACCTCCATGCACATTTTCCCTAATATCTGCATCCTTGCCTAAGATGTAAACTTTTTTTTTTTTTTTTTTTTGCAAGCAATTACCACTAATATGTTGTAGCATCGTATGTTGTTTTTGTGGACACTTTTTGGTTAGAGAACTGCAGTACCAAATTCAGAGAAGTGTAAATTTTGAATGACAGCTGTATCATCCCCTTATCATTTCAAAAAGTGTGATCTGGGCAAGTTCTCATTAAAATGCAAACTGAATAAATTTCTCCATTGTCACGACTTCCCACGTACCACTGCTGCAACCGAGATATGAAGTGACAGTTACACAGCAAACACACAACTTACACTCACTTAATTTATATGACTGCAACCTTACGTGGGTGATGGGGGAAATAAATGAATAACAGGGGAGTGGGGGAAACCTACCATTCCCTGCTATCCATTTATTAAGATGCTCAAGGGTCTGAAAACCAAGCCCTATGAGGAATGGTTGAGGAGTTGGGTATGTTTAGTCTGGGAAAGAGGAGATGAGATAGGATACCAATCTTCAGATATCTGAAGGGCTGTCACATGGAAGAGGGAGCATGCTTGTTTTCTCCTGCTCTGGAGGGTAGGACTCAAACCAATGGATTCAAGTTACTAGGGGTTCCAATTAAACGCCAGGAAAAACTTCCTGACACTATCTTACTGTTAGACAGTGGGACATTCTCCCTTGGGAGATGGAGAACTCTCCTTCATAGGAGGTTTTAAAGCAGAGGTTGGATGGCCATGTATCATGGATGCTTTAGCTGAAATTCCTGCATTACAGGGGGCTGGACTAGATGACCCTCTGGTGCCCTTCAAACTCTACAATTCTATGATTCCCTACACACCTGTGTACCCAATAGGTTTTTCTTGCTTACGGGCTCTAGAAAGTTGCAGGAGGGCCATGGGAATTTCCCAGAGCCCTTGGGCCTCCTTTCCAAAGCAAGAAGTGAGATGCCTCACTTTCCAGGCAGTGGAAAAGAGGTGTGAGGGCTCTGGGATGCTGCAGAAGCCCTTGCGCCACCTTCTCAGAGCCTGTAGCCTAAAGAGGTGAAGTTCATTCTACAGTGTCATGATTTAATTTCTGCCTCATTCCTCTGCATATGCAGATAATGATTTGCAGCGTGGCTCTTAGCATACAGAAATGGGGCCTGCAACAAAACGTTGCAGTGCGGAGTATTCATGTTCCAGTCATTAATCCATACCTTTATCCATGACTCTCCATTTTCTCCCTTCTCCTAGCTACTTTTCCATTCCTTTCCACACACACACAAGCCAGTTAGCATTCTGCGGCAAGTGAGCATGCTCAGTCCTCACTGGGCTATTTTAGTTGTTTTCCCCGCTCTGAGGAGTCTCCCCACGAAAGACTGTTGTGTACTTGTGTGAACCTTAGGGTTCCCCTGCAAGCCTGCTGATCCCTCCCTGATGCCATTTTGGCTGCATAACCCAAACATTAGAGATAGAGAGAATAATTTCTCCATTCAGATATTCCGATCTAGGCAAAGGCATAGGTGGCCAACAGTTCCTTTGTACTGCTCCAGCAGTTTCCAATTTGCTGCCTTGCATCTGTGATGAGATGATTAGACACCAGGGTACTCATCACTTCACGTTGCGTCACGTCACATTACATCTCTGCCACGCTGTTTTTAAGCAGCCTTGACGTCCGACACAATATAAATGCCGGGCTTTTCCTGATCAGGACACCTGCTATCAATTTGGGGGAGCAGCCAAGAAATGGGGGTGTTGTCAGGCCTGCTGCTTTCCCCCTGCCTACCATGTCTGGCTACATAAGAGGAATGTCTAGCAGATGGCACACAGGGAGCGGAAAGCAGGAACACATGGCACAAGGCGGGTTATCTGAGGGTATCCGTGTGTCATTCCTAACACCATTGTGGAAGCCAAGAATCATGTGGGTTTCCTCCCTTGTGTAACCTTAATGAGAACCATAGAGCAACTTAGAATAACAACCAGTTGCTTGAAACATTGCAAGCTTTCAAACAACATGTTCTTTATCAGAAATAGGTGGTAAGGGCACACCAGTGAAATAGAGAGCATATGGGGATAAGAAAAGAAAAACCTTTTTGGCCCAACAAGTCCAGCATCTTACTTACCACAATGACCAACCAGATGCAGGCAAAGCACACGCTCTACCACTGAGCCCTTTCTTACATTGCCTCTGAACAGGGAGGCTTTATATAGCTATCATGGCCATTAATAGGATAATCATCCATGTGCTTGTTTGGTTCCCAGGACTCCACCATTTCATTTAACATGCTTGCCCTGGTAGAGCGCTCAGCTCCCTCTGGTGAGCATGATGCACCTCAGCATTGGAGCTTCGGGGTGGAAGGCTCTCTGCCCTCTCCTCAGCCCCAAGGTTCTGGTTTATTTTGGCTCTGCACTGATTGGTTATTGATAGAACTCAAAAAGCAAGGAGACAAATCAAACTTCTGCACACCATTCCAGGTCTGAGCTGGAGGAAGAGCAGAATCCTCAGCCACTTCTTAGCTCCATGAAGCTGATCATCCCTGACCTGACACTGTGTTTCTAAGGTGCAATGTAAGGTCAGGGAAATGATTGTACACTTTGGGAAATGAATGTGGTCCTGGTGCTCACAAATATACTGGATTTCCATCCAGGCCAGCAAATAACCATGGACACCTACAACTTGGCTTATGAGCTCATCTAAGCTGGTGGGCAAACAAGAGGACTACATTCATTTCCCAAAGTGTACAGTCATTTCCCTGACCTTACATTGCACCTTAGAAACACAGTGTCAGGTCAGGGACAATCAGCTCATAATGGATTTGGAGTTAGGGGAGAGATTACCAAGTATGCTGAAAATGGAAATAAAGGGGAGCTTCAAAAGGAGCTCTCCAAAATGGATGAATGGGCAAATGAGGTTCAGTTTGAACAAGTGTAAAGTGATGCACATTGGGGCAACCACCCCACCCTTAACAAACATATACATTAATGGGGTCTGAACTGGTGGTGACTGACCAGGAAAGTGTTCTTGGAGTTGTGGTGGATAGCTAGATGAAAATGTCGACCCAGTGTGCGGCAGCTGTGAAAAAGGCAAATTCCATGTTAGGGATCATTAGGAAAGGGATTCAGAATAAAACTGTTGTAATATACCACACGTAGAACATAGTGTACTGTTCCGGTTGATGCACATGGTAAAGGGCAATGCAAGTGATCTGAGGGATGGAGCAACTCCCTTTTGGGGCTTTCTAGTTTAGACAAAAAAGGGGGGGGGGTAGGAGGAGACCTAATAGAGGCATATAAAATTATGTATGCCAGGGAGAAAATGGACTGAGAGAAGTTTTTCTTCCTGTCTCATAATATTGGAACCAGGGTAATCTAATGAAACTGATGGTAGATTCTGGACAGACAAAAGGGAGGACTTATTTAAGCTATGGGATTTTTTACCACAAGATGCAGTGATGGCCACCAACTTGGATGACTTAAAAATGGATTTACACAAATTTTGGGAGGATAAGGCAATGGCTACTACCCACTGCTGGCTCTGTACTATTTACAGTTGCTGAGAATCGCAAGTGCAGACAATGCCTGGCTGAGCTCAGGTCCCGCTTGCGGGTTCCCCATAGGCATCTGGTTGGCCACTGTGATAAGAGGATGATGGACTAGATAGGACTTTGCTGTGATCCAGCAGAACTCTTTTAATGCTCCTAGGCCATTTCCTGCTCAGGTAGATGGTCACACTTCAAAACATCTGTAAGGAACACTTCACACATGACATTTTCTGTACATGAAAATGGGGGTCTGGTTTAGGGTGGGGTGGGGGACATTTTTAGACTATGTGATAATTTGGCAGACTGATGGGTTCCACGTGCTGTGCAACTACAGTTGTCAACAAACAAGGGGAGAATGGAACCCTGATGAAGTGGGATACCTGACTGTGGGGAGACTTCTAAACGCATTTGCCTGAACGTGTTTACAATAACCCTGCAGACCTTATTGCTCCATGTAGGAGGTCAAAGGTGGGTGGATCAAGGATATTGGGGGCAGTGGTGGTGACTGGGTCCTCTACACAATTTCAAAAACCTCTTCAGGTGTTGAACTAGCTATGGAACTAGATAGCTAGAGATATGTATAAGTATGTATGAGGTATGTATTATACATGTATATATGGAAGTGCATATTCACCCACAAAAAGCAAGGAAGGGAGATTTTATGGGGCATTTATACAAGTTACCTTTAAAGAGATTGTGTTGTATGTTTCCATTTTGGGAAAATAAATTCCTTTTATTCAACCCCCTAGTGGTTCAAGAAGAGATTTCACATATACTTTGGAGCCCTGTCTGTGCTCTTTTAGGATAGGGGATCACTGCTGAGACCAGGAAGGCCCTGGAACCACTCAGTTTCCCTATAATAAAATCATTTTGCTCTATGGAGAGCTGAAATTTATTCAAGCCCATCCATTCTATGTCTTTGGCTGTACAAAAATAACTTACATGGCTAGAACTGTCCATTCTCATTCACCTCCCTTTACAAATTGATCAGTCTCACTGAGGTGCACAGAGGGATGATTTCTTTGGTGAGGTTCCTAAGCAACATTAGGAGAAGATAGAGAAGCTCTGCAAGAGCATCCCAGGGTGGTGTCGTCAAACGCTTACCAAGGCCTATGCTCTAGCAGGGAATCCCACAAATTGTTCCTGAGTTAGACCAGTGGTCGGCCAAGCTGGCTGGTAGCAGCACGTGAAAGAAGAACTATTTGGAAGAACTATTGCATCAAGGTTGTTGTGCACATTGCAAAACAAACAAACAAGCAAACAAAACACCATTGAGATTGTACATCCCATTGATGGAAGAAAGACTGGTGGATATAAACATACTAAATAAGTAAAATAAACAAATGGGAATTCATGGGGAATGGAATGCCAGAGAGAGGGAACACATAGAACAATAATCATAGAAAGTTGCCTTATACTGATTCAGACACTTGGTCTTTCTAGCTCAGCAGGCACATGGTCTTGCCCCTGCAATTGAGGGGGCCGGTGCCACATGACGTGATCACATCATGTGTGCACGCTGCATGACAAGCTCATGTGACTCGTGTGTGCAATACATCAGCACATTGCAGGTGTTCACGCACAGCATGCACATGTCACTCTGGAATATTGAGGGGGCCAGGCCTCCTCCTTGAAATTTTTTGAAGGGTCCTCAGCCCCCCCCCCCCGATGGTGCTCCTGTAGCTCAGTATTGTCTACACAGCAGCTCTGCAGGGTTTCAGGCAGCTGACATTCCCAGCTCCATCTGGAGATGCCGGAGATCACACCTGGGACCTTTGCATGTACAGCAGAAGCTCCTCAATGGAGCCTCAAGCCTTCCCCGCCAGGCCTGCTCCTCTAGCCTGATCCCTCTGCCCACTTGTCTCTCAGGGCTTAGCCACACTTCCTAGAAAGCAAGAGCCAAGCACTTTTCCATGTGTCCCACACTTCCCAGGCATGGGTCCAAGTGGGTTTGCCTTTGCCCCACCACCCAATTGCCACTTGTTCTGATTTAATGCTAAACCATGGGTTTTCCTAGAGGAAAGCTGTGGGGCAAATGGAGGTATGCATGAGCCCCAAGTGAACCTTTGCTTTGCTTTCTTGGGGCAGTGTGGGAAATTAAACCGGTTGCTACTGCTTAAGAGTAGAGTGTCCAGGGCAGATGATAGGACCAGTCAGCTGCCAAAAGTGCCAGGATGTGAATATCATTTGCTGGAAAAGAGGGATGGGACAGAGTTATTGCATCCAAGTCTCCTTCCCTTCCTACCCTCTCAGGTGCTAAGTTCAGCAGAGACACCCCTCTTGGTAGTTCCTCCATCTTCAGAAGCTCAGGGGGTGGAGTGGCTCGGAAGAGGGAATTCTCATTGGCCGTCCCCAAGTGCATCTGGTACCTTTATTATATAGCTTCCAGCAATTGCTGAAGATGCACCTCTTTGCCCTGGCTTTAGACACTTTGTCGTTGTTGTTGTTTAGTCATTTAGTCGTGTCCGACTCTTCGTGACTCCATGGACCAGAGCACACCAGGCACTCCTGTCTTCCACTGCCTTCCACTTAAAAGGTCTATATTTTCTGGACCTACCTTACTTCTGTAATTTTAAGTTGTAATGTAAAACTGTTTTTAATATTGCATTATAATGTTGTGTTTTAATGTTATAACCCACTCTGGGACTTTAGGGTGAAGGGTGAAGAATAATAATAATAATAATAATAATAATAATAATAATAATAATAGCAGCAGGTATTTGGTTGACCACTGGTTTAATCTAGTGGCACTTTCAGAATGATTTCCCCCCTTTTCCATTTGCAAATTACCTAGCAATATGGGTGAGCCAGTAGGTCTTATGTGAGAACTTATTAGCTTGCTATTAAGGAGATTCACAAACACACTCCACACTAAAAAAAATAATAAAAGCCACTTCAAGGCAACTGGGAGAGTGGAAAGAACTCTTCAGCTGTCTGTGGGAGGGCTTGCCATGGGTGGCAACAATTCATTATCCTTTCTTTAACTTTTTATAACACAGTCTCTGCAGGTGCTGGCAATACAGCTCTTCTTGGTCGTTACCAGCCGGCAGCCACCCTCCCATCCCCAGAATGAAACATTGCTTCACAGGGATGGGAATGGCAGTCACTGTCCTCTGAGAGGAGCTCCAACAGTTCCCATCAAAAACTGAAAATACAACAGGGACCAAATGCCCGTTGTTGCAGCCACCATAAATGATGGGCCTCCTCACTCCACCCCAGAGTCTTTAAAAGAATGTTGCTTCCCCCAACACACACACTCACAAATCTATGTGTGTGTGTATCTTCCATCTTAAAAACTCACTACTCCATTTACAGATGTCAGTTTTCGGTGGGGACATATTTTCCAAACATACTTTTCTCCATACTCTTTTGGGTAGGGTGGAGGGACAACAGCACAACATTCAGAGAAGTCTGCATTCTGAAAGGTAACTGTTGTTCTCAGACATCCCTAGACCAGCTGATTTAAGCTCATGGACCACAGTTTGGGAACACATCTCCTAGATGAAGGCGGGCTCCAGTAGGCTCACTCCAAAAATACAGCCCTACCTACTACACTTCACTTTAACTTTAAGATTCCTGAAACCTTTCTGCCTGCCGATATCATGAACTAGATGGCACCCAGCTTACATTCAGCCCGGATTCACAAACATTACTTGTACATCATGTTGTAAGTGCAACAGCAAAGATCATTCAGAATGTAACTTAAGGTGTTCTCTCAATGTTAAAGCAAGCCAACCAAGAGGCTGCTGCTGGTGATGTAGCTTAGCAACCAGTTACAGTGTCATGATCTTTGCTGAGGTTGGCTGTCTTCTGATTGGCTGTGCAATTCTGAGGGACTTTCCCCTTATATGTGTTAGTTGTATATCCCTCCACTATGAACAAGGCCTGACTAAAAAGTCAAAACCTTTCTCTCCAGGTTGTACATTGTTTTTGTTCAGTTTCTCTCCGTTGATGCATTCTCAGCATTCCTGTTGTCTCTGGACTCCATCTGTGTTGTTTAAGCGATATTGCTAATGCATCGAGATCCTCCAAGCTTTCAGCTTCTTTGCTGTTTCTGTATCTGCCTTTGAAACAAAGCATGCTGCATGCATGGAGGCTCCAGGGGGCAAGGAGTGGAAAATAGAGTTTTACGTACCTCTGAACCCATTTCCATTGCCAGTGGAGCAAGCCGGGGAAGGAGACCCCTGGGGTCGGATGACGGGAGCAAAGGCACTCTTTTGTTTGACAGCAGGAAAGACAGAGGAGGAGAATGGGAGGATGGAGGAAGTGCTTGAGGAACCAACTGTTGGACTTGAAGACATCACTGAAGAGGAGGGGAAGGGAGAAACAGAAATTCCATTAGAAGAAATAGGAATTTTGGGGACTGGAAAATCCCCCTCCCTCTTTCCCTCCCACTTCACACCACTTTACAATCCAAAGAGCATCTTTAAGGGGTGACTGATGAGAACTTAGTTATTTGGTTTCAAAGCCCAGTTCAGGTGTTCAGCCTGGAAATGTTCTGACACAAAGGCCACATCCACAACTTGCATTTAAGGCATTCCTATACCACTGTAACCATCATAGCTTCCTCCGAAGAATCCTGGGAAGTGTAGTTTGTTAAGGGTGCTGAAAGTTCTCAGGAGACGCCTACTGCCCTCCCAGAATGACAATTCAATCCTTCCAGCCAGGGAGCTCTGAGAATTATAGGAATGGAGTCTCCTAACAATTCTCAGCACCCTTAACAAACCATAGTTCCCAGGATTCTTTGGGAGAAACCATGACTTTTAAAGTGACCCAGTGTGGTGTAGTAGTTAGGGTGTCAGAATCAGGCCTAGGAGATCAGGGTTCAAATTCCCACTTGGCAATGAGGATCACTGGGTGACTTTGGGCCAGTCCCTGTCTCTCAGCTTAACCTACCTCACAAGGTTTTGGGGGGATAAAATGAGAAGAAGAAGAAACATGTACACCACCTTAATAGTGCTTTAAATACAGTGGAACCTCAGCCTTCAAGCATTTCGGAAGCTGAACAATTCGGAAGCCGAACGTCGAAAACCCAGAAGTGAATGCTTACGCTTTCGAACGCGTCTCGGAAGAATTCAATTCCATTGAAATTGCCAACCGGCAATTGTGCCTCGGTTGTCGAACGTTTCGAAAGCTGAATGGTCTTCCGAAATGGAATACGTTCGACAGCCAAGGTTCCACTGTATATGGACAGGTGTGGCCAGAGTGTAAGGCACCAGGGAGGTGTATGCTGGCTCCGCCTGTGATGTCCCTGCACACCCCCTTCTTTATCAAGGTTCCTTGCAAGAATCTTCCAAGTATGTTCAGTCCAACAGGCTCAGAAACCCTCTTCCCAGTCAAGACAGGAATTAGGGGATTAGGGGGTGATTAGGGGGTGGAGCAAAAAGATGTCCAGGAGGGAACATGGCCCTTAGAGTGAAAAAGGCATTATTTGACCCCATTCTATTGTAACAGAGCGAACAATGGCTACTTTACAAGTAGGTCTTTCAAAAGACGGGTTTTATTTGTAATGTTAAGCAACAGCAAATAATAGATCTAAGAAGAAACAGAAACAGGAAGGCACATTGTCCTTGTTTTGCAACTTTTACAAAGATCTCCTGAAAGACTTGATTAATTCAGTGGCCATTATTTGTAGCCTGGAAGATACATGGCTTTCTTTTCTTGGATACAAATGAGATTATTGCAGAAACTGTAAGTAAATTCCTGTTGAGAGCAATGGATTTAAACAAAAAAAAAAAAACCACCTTGTCCTTATAAACATAACCGCTTTTCACGACCTCTCAAAAGAGTCATTTAATATTGTATCTCATTTTTCAAGTGTTAATAGATGTACTGTATATTCCATTATGAGATATGTTGACTGGTTCAATAAACTCTTTGATATAAAACAAATAAATAAGACCTTCTGAAGCTATTACATAATATAGTATAATAGGGTAATATTCACTCACATACTCCTTTTCCTGCATTATAAATTTCTCCTTCCCTTTCTTTTTATATCTATTAGCTAGTTTTCTTTTTATGTATGATTGTAAATGTTTGTGTGAGTACATCTCTGGAAGTGCTGTTGTTGGAGCAATGCATTTTATTGATGTGTTGGTTTAACAAGATTTATATACCACATAATAATCAATAAAAATCTCTAAGCAGTTTTATCCACACAAATGGATAAAATCAAACTTTAAAAACAAGTAGACATGAAATGTAGCAAACTATAGAGCAGTTTTTCAACAAATCGGGATAATAAAGTTTTATGTCTGTGTAGGTTTCTCTAAACTAAAAAACTTTTAGTTACCATTTAGTTATATTGATACCAGGAAAGGTTCTAGAGCAGACAATTCCACAGTCGGTCTGTGAACCCTTACAAAAGGATGCGGTGACCCTGCATGGGTTTCGCAAACACCAGTCATGCCAGACATCATTTCTTTTCTTTTCCCTCCAATGGAGTAACAGGCTTGGTGGGTCAGGGGAATGCTGTGGACATAGTGTATCTTGAAAAAGTTAATGGGGTGGTGCTGTGGTCTAAACCACTGAGCCTCTAGGGCTTGCCGATCGCAAGGTTGGCAGTTGGGGTCTGCATGATGGGGTGAGCTCCCGTTGCTCTGTCCCAGCTCCTGCCAACCTAGCAGTTCGAAAGCATATCAGTGCAAGTAGATAAATAGGTACTGCTCTGGCGGGAAGGTAAACTGCTCTGGCTTCCATCATGGTGTTCCATTGCGTCAGAAGCGCTTTAGTCATGCTGGTCACATGACCAGGCTCCCCCAGCCAGAAAAGCGAGATGAGCACTGGACCTCATAGTCACCTTTGACTGAATTAAGCCGACCAGGGGTCCTTTACCTTTACCTAGTGTATCTTGATTTCAGTAAGATTTTGACAAAGTCTCCCATGATATTCTTGTGAGGAAGTGGTAAAATGTGGATTAAACAAGGTAACTTGGGGTCCCTTCCAACTGTAGAATTCTGTTATTCCATTATTTTAGCAGGCACGGAAAGCAATGCAGAGAAGGCAACTGCCAAATATTAATAGGCAGGAAGTTCCAGAGATTAGGTGTTGCCACACTAGAAGACTGGTTGGAATGAATATTATGTGGTCTTGTACAGTGGCCAGTGGTTCAGAGCGCACATCTGGGGCAAGGCAATCTTTCAAATAAACTGACACAAACACGATTTCTCCCTCTCTCATGACACTCATAGACATGCAGTGACATTGAAATTCACTAAAGACTCAGGATGGACAAAAGAAAGCATTTTTTTTTCATGCAGTGCACAGATAAACTATGGAACTTGGTCCCAGGGGAGGTTGTGATGGCCACCAAATTGAATGGCTTTAAAACAGGGTTAGGCAAATTCATGGAGGATAAGGCTATCACTGGCTACTAAGCCTGATGGCTATTGTTGTAGCCGCATAGTCAAAGGCAGTGCACTTCTGACTACAAGTTGCCAGGAACCTCAGGAGGTCCTGCTTTGGACAGACATCTGATTGGCCACGGTGAGAACAGGATGGTGGACTAGGCTCCTCTTATGTTCTTCTTATGATTGGATTTTAAGTATAGAACAATATCAAAGGTGTCCCTATCTTCATCTGTCAAATGTTGCAGGACACAGAAGCTAAAGACCAATATTTTAGATGGTGATTATTATTATGATGATTGAAGCAAACTTTAGACACTAGGAGAGAGATGGTTGAAACTGGGAGGAACTAAGCTTTGCAATCCATTTTGGGATCCAATTGGCAAAAACACTCATTTTGTTGCTCAAATCCACAGCATGCCCACACAATCACAGCTGGATTTTACTCTGCACATTTTCTTCTCAGAGCCTGAACATTTCCTTTTTTAATTTTTTAAAGGGTCTGTCAGCATCTCATTGTAAACCCTTATTGTCAGGGGTTTACAACTCAGCTGTAAAAATTTCTCTCTTTTTCCCTGGAGCTAAAACTTGGCACACATAACTCAGTCAGGAAGTGGAGTTTGTAAGGGTTTTCTTTTTTACAAAAAAGCGGAAAAAAACCTACCAAACATCTGTTTGGCCATTTTTAAACTCTCTGTGCAAAAATCAATAGACATTCAAATTTCTTTCTTGAAGGGTGACTCTTTCAAAAAGGCAACTGATTATTATTAATATTTTCTTTTTTAAAATACCTCAATATGTTCTCATCCTATAATGTGGTCTGGATTTATTTTTTGAAAACAATTCAGTATTGTCAGTAGATAATGGCTATCTTAATCGAAATGACTTTGACAAGGACTTGGAACAATCACCTTTAATCCCAGCTCCACTATGGACACTCATAACTGGGCAGATGGAATAGTTATTAAAGAAAACAAGAGGAACCAGCAACAAACTATTATGCATACTTGCTTTTTAATAAGTCATCTCCTGTTCAGGGTTCCAGCCAGCCGCCATAACACACAACATTCCATGGTTGATGAACATCCTCAGTCTTTACTAGGCTGTGGAGGGGTTTTTTGGGTGTGTGTGTGTTCCTCCCTCAGTTCATTTATTATTATTATTATTATTATTATTATTATTATTATTATTATTATTATACCTCTGCAGTACAATGATGGTTTCCTTTTGTTGCTTAGTGGCTTGCTTGGTCTCCAGTCCTGCCAGGAATCACCACCTGAGTTTCTTATTAAAAGGCGTGATGACCAGGCCTGCGTGAATCTCTCAATTTCAGCTTCTCTCTGTTTCCCATTTTTCCAATCTCAAGTTCAGTTCTCCACATTTCCACATCAGTTTGCATGTTTTTTTTTAAAAGCCCTCATGAAAATTCAGCAGCATTTTATTTTATTTTGCCCAATACACACATTTTTGCAGTGCAACTTTCCATGTTTTAATGCATTTTTATATGTCACTTTCATTAATATGTGCACTTTTATGCATAATTTACCCCAATACATGCATTTTTCTTGCACTTTACTTGGCTTGAAAACTGCATTTCAAAGTTCGGAAGAATGCAAATTTTGAAGGATGGCTATGTTTCGGTCCAATCTTGTTCCGGGAAGTGCAAATTAAGCAGGGTTGCCTTTAAATGTGAACTGAATCAAATTTCTCCCCCCTCTCTCATGACGGCTGCTACTTCAGCTTTTTGTGCTAGCGGATGTGGCTAATGGTACAGAGTATAGACTAAACTGTACGATCCAGCTGCTTATTCAGAATCAGGCAGCACAGTGTAGAGCCAGTACTTAGTTGAGCTCCAGTTGCTTCCCTGCTGCTCACCAGGGGATAGAGAGGGAGGGGCAAGGCAGTGGTGAGGCTGGCATGGTGCATAACTGTTGATGCTCTACTGTACTGCCCACTATCAGTATACCCTCCAACTTGATAAAAGAATTGGGTTGTTAAAAGCCTGCCCCTACTTGTGTTGGAGAGGGCTGTAGCTCAATAAGAGAACATCTGCCTTGCATTCAGAAGGTCCCAGATTCAATCCTTGGCATCTCCATGTGGGCATGGAATGGCACCTGTCCAAAAAGCTGGGAAGCCACTGCCAGCCAGTACAAACAATGCTGAGCTGGATGGACCAGCGATCTGGCAACTTCCTATGTTAACACTGCGTAGGTTGCAAAGCTTAGCATTGGCATGTGGAACCCTCAAGAACTTCTTTGGTCCCAGCATCCTGGTTAGAGGTGTCATTTGAATGCTCCACAATGCCACACAGCAACAATATGCAGGAGCATTGTGGGAAATCAATAAGATTCTGCAAACTTCTCATGCTGTCACCACCACCAAGTAAGCCCACTGGGCCCATCAACATAAGAGAAGACCATTTTGCTGGAGTAAGGCTACAGACCGGCTGCTGAACAGTAGTTCCTAGATATGAGTGGCTGGTAAAGGAGAAGTACAAATCTTTGCAATGGCCAGGAGTGTGTGTTAAGTTTCATAAAACCAAAGGAGAAGAGAACGTATTTCTCTCTCTGGTGTACTTACACATATTGCATTTCTGAAGTGACAGCAGAGAAAGCGTCTGCATTTAAAAACCAAGGAACTATAATGCTGCAACATGCAATACCCTGGATGGGTGCAATGAAAAACGGAAAGAACTAAATTTGGGTTAATATTCCAAATGTACATTCATTGGGTGTGAGCATCTATCCAAATCAAGCTGCAAAGTCCATTTCTAGGGATGGATGAATCACCTCTCAGTTTCTAATTTTCACCCCACTCTAATTTTCATCTCCACATCAGTCTGCATTTTTTTACATAAAAAAACTAAGTTCCTATTCTTCAGCATTTAACTATGAATTTCTCCTAATACGAATGTTTCTGCATGCAATTTTGATTAATATACACATTTCGCAAAACGATTCCCCCTAATATAATGCATTTTTACCCCCATATCTGCAATTTTATACATGTTACTTGGGTGGAGAACTGCAGTACAAGTTTCAAAGGATGGCTGTGTTTCGGTTTGTGTATTGCGTTGGAAAGTGCAGATTAGGTAGATTTGCTTTTAAAGGTGAACTAAATTTCTTCCTCAACCTTAGTGGATAAAGTGGTTTATTTAGTCGAACGTCCTACTTTTCTCCTGTGAAAACTGAATGAGGAACCTGGAATTTAGGTTTGATTTCTAATATTAGCACAAACCTTTTCATAAGTTATGACTTGGAGCAGATGGTTTGATGGTCCAGCATCTTAACGGACTTCTCTCTCCTCACTCCCCACACCCCCATGATTCATTTTAGTTTCTGGGTAAGACTGACAAGAAAGATATGGATAGACTGTAAGTTGATTTTACAGGTGAGAGGGAGAGCTCAGTGGCTGATCATATGTCATAGAATATTAGAATTGGAAGGGACCCCAAGGGTCATCTAGTCCAACCCCCTACAGTGCAGGAATCACAGCTTAAGCATCCCTGACAGATGGCCATCCAACCTCTGCTTAAAAACCTCCAAGGAAGGAGGGTCCATAACCTCCTGTGGGAGACCATTCCACTGTCGAACAGCTCTTGCTATCAGAAAGTTCTTCCTGATACTTAGTCAGAATCTCCTTTCTTGTAACTTGAAGCCATGGGTTTGAGTCCTACCCTCCAGAGCAGGAGAAAACAAGCATGCTCTCTTCTCCATGTGACAGCCCTTAAGATATTTGAAGGCTAAACGTGCCCAGCATTCCTCGTAAGGCTTAGTTTCCAGACCCTTGATCATCTTGGTTGCCGTCCTCTGCACACATTCCAGCTTGTCAACATCCTTCTTAAATCGTGGTGCCCAAAATTTGACACATTATTCCAGATATGGTCTGATCAAGGCAGAGTAGCGTGGTACTATTACTTCCCTTGATCTGGACACTAGACTTCTGTTGATGCAGCCTAGAATTGCATTAGCTTATTTTGCTGTGGCATCACAATGTTGACTCAGGTTCAGCTTATGGTCCACTAAGGCTCCTAGTTCCTTTTCACATGTATTGCTAGTAAGGCAGGTGTCCCTCATCCTATATTTGTGCCTCTGGTTCTTACTGTCTAAGTGCAGAACCTTGCATTTGTCCCTATTGAAATTCATTTTGTTAGCTTGTGCCCAATTCTCCAATCTGTCAAGGGCATTTTGAATTCTGATTCTGTCTTCTGCAGCATTGGCTGCCCCTCCCAGTTTGGTTTCATCTGCGAATTTGATGAGCATCCCTCAATTCCTTCATCCAAGTCATTTATAAAGATTCTGAACAACAACGGGTCCAGGAGAGAACTCTGCAGTACCCAACTTCTCACTTTTTCCAGTATGATGAGGAATCATTAATGAGTACTCTTTGGGTTTAGTCAGTTAACCTGCTACAATTCCACCTAATAGTTACGTCATTCAATCCACATTTTACCAGCTTCCTCCGAAGAATATCATGGGGGACTTTGTTAAAAGCCTTACTGAAATCAAGATACTCTATGCCCACAGCATTTCCCTGATCCACCAAGTTTGTAATTCTATAAAAAAAAAAGAAATCAGGTTGGTATGACATGACTTATTTTTGAGAAACCCATGCTGGGTCTTAGTAATCACAGCATCCTTTTCTAAATGCTCACAGACAGACTGTTGAATTATCTGTTCTAGGACCTTCCCTGGTATCAATGTCAAGCTCACCAGTTGGTAGCTACCTGGGTCTTCCTCCCCCCACCCTTTTGAAGATGGGGACAACATCTGCCCACCTCCAGTCTGTAGGGACCTCATCTGTTCTCCATGAATTCTCAAAGATAATAGACAAAGTTTCTGAAATTACATCCGCAAGCTCCTTTAGTACCCTTGGATGCAGCTTATCAGGCTCTGGAGATTTGAATTCATTTAAAGTAGCTAGGTGTTCCCTTACTACCTCTTTTCATATCTTGGGCTACAGCTCCCCTCAGATGTTGTTACGCTCCAACTCCCATCAACTCTGGCTGGCAGGGTTGATGGGAGTTGTAGTCTAATGACATTTGGAGGCCACTAAGTTCCCTATTTCTGCTTTATACACAGAAGGTCCCAGTTTCAATAAGAACCCCCACAGGATCAGGCCAAAGGCCCACCTAGTCTAGCATCCTCTCTCCACCTGGGATTCCCAGGAACTAGTATTCAGTGCTCACTGCCTCAAACAGTGGAGGTAGATCATAGCTATAATGGCTAGTAGCCATTGATGACCTTAACTTCTAATCCCTGCCCTCCATTAGAAAGGATTTCAGATAGTAAGAAAGAGATCTGGCTCAGATCTTGGAGACCTGCTGGCCAGCCAGAGCAGACAATACTGGGACTGATGGAGCAAAGATCTAATATAGTATAAGGTCCAGTAGGATTGCCACTTCCCCACCACAGTGCACAGGTGGGAGATAGGAGACAGGCCACCCAAACGGGTAGCTGTGCTATTGCCACTGACTATGGCTAAAACATAAGGACATGGTTTTTCAGTAAATGAAAAAAGAAGAAGATGACGATGTTGAATGTTTGACCACCTTGTTTAAAATTAAGGTATGCCAAATACATCCAGTCCTCAATATTTCTCAGAATTACCCCCATGCCCTAAAAGCAGCTGAAAATTCCCCCACTTTCGCAGGGGAACAAGGCCCCCTCTGAAAGCAAAGGAAGATTTTGGGTACACCTTTATGTTAAAGGTGTATCCATGGCAGTTGTGAATCTCCCCCCACAAAATAATAATAATCACGCCCCTCTAATCTTACACAGGCAGATCATTTTCTCTTCCCGATACAATCTCTCTTCAATCACCAACACCACCATCTATTTTAATGGCTTCTTGTAATAATTAACAAGATAATGTGTGTTAAATGCTGGGAATACTCTAAAGCTGTGTTACTATATGCAAGGCAGGGGGAGGGGGGCTTTTTCAGCCTGAAAGCCACATTCCTTCATGGGCAACTTTCTGGGGTCTGCATCCCAGCGATGGATGGTGCCAGAAGCAAAAGTGAGTGGAGCAACAGAAGTGACCTTTGTATAGCAGCCACATAAAAGTCAAGAGGGTTTTTTGAAAATACACACATAGACCTTTCCATCCAGTATCCAGGCAAGCAAGAGGCATGATCCCAGGTCAGGCAGACATTCCCACCAAGCAAAAAACAAGCAAGAGAGTCACAAGCACTGAAGCCATCTCTGGGGGGCCTGGACACCCACAAAATTTTGACTGTGGGTGCCCAGCCTTCACCAGCCGCTGGTGGCAGCTGCCTTACTGCTCTCTGGTGCCGCCACAGTGACTGGGCCGGACCTCCACCTCTGCTGTGGAGCCTCTGTTGGGGCCTTCCTGAGGCTGCGATGGGCCTACCCACAGCCATGGCAGGCCTTGTGGGAACTATCTCCAGCCATGGTGGGCCCGCTGCAGCCCCATTGCGTCTTCCCATGGCCTCGTTAGGCCTTCTGGAGGCCACACTGGGCTTCGTCAGGTCTCCTCCTGCCATGTAAAGTCACACACGTGCTGTGGGCGTGACATCACAGGACCATGGCTGGGCACCGACAAAGTGGGTAAGAACCCGGCGCGCCTGGTCGCAAGAGCCCAATAGAGAGGCCTGGGGCCCATGTTTGGTGTCTGGGGTTGAGATCCCTACCCTAGCATCTGTATCAAGAGACAATGGAGTGCACCTCCAGAGGTGAAGTTAAACCACTGGAGAATCATAGCGCTTGCTGTGGCTGCAGAGACTAGTAACACATAACTGCTGCCTGCCACATTGGTCCTGGGCTGTCCAGAAAACACGTTTTGCACCAGCTGAGCTGCAGGAATTGCCAGAAGGAGGCATACAAGATGCCATCCAACCGTCTTAAAGGTAAAGGTAAAGGTACCCCTGCCCGTACGGGCCAGTCTTGACAGACTCTGGGGTTGTGCGCCCATCTCACTCTATAGGCCGGGGGCCAGCGCTGTCCGCAGACACTTTCCGGGTCACGTGGCCAGCATGACAAAGCTGCATCTGGCGAGCCAGCGCTGCACACGGAAACGCCGTTTACCTTCCCGCCAGTAAGCGGTCCCTATTTATCTACTTGCACCCGGGGGTGTTTTCGAACTGCTAGGTTGGCAGGCACTGGGACCGAGCAACGGGAGCTCACCCTGCCGCGGGGATTCGAACCGCTGACCTTTCGATCGGCAAGCCCTAGGCGCTGAGGCTTTTACCCACAGCACCACCCGCGTCCCATCCAACCGTCTTAGGGACCCCTATATTATATCACATCTTCCGATATATACCATATTTTTTGCTCTATAAGACTCACTTTTTCCCTCCTAAAAAGTAAGGGGAAATGTGTGTGTGTTATGGAGTGAATGCAGGCTGTGCAGCTATCACAGAAGCCAGAACAGCAAGAGGGATTGCTGCTTTCACTGCGCAGCGATCCCTCTTGTTGTTCTGGCTTCTGAGATTCAGAATTCCCCCCCCCCCCTTGTTTTCCTCCTCCAAAAACTAGGTGCGTCTTGTGGTCTGGTGCGTCTTATAGAGCGAAAAATACGGTGTTAACAGCCTTTCTCAACCTTGGGTCCCCAAATGTTGTTGGACTACAACTCCCATCATCCCTGAGCTCTGGCCTTGCTAGCTAGGGATGATGGGAGTTGTAGTTCAACAACATGTGGGGACCCAAGGTTGAGCACCTTGAGATCATCAGCAGAGATCCTCCTCCAGATTCTGACCCCTAATGAGGTAGAGTAGGTGACTACTATATATCCTAACCATGCATCCAAAGAAGCACAGGATTAGTAAGCAGAGGGCCTTTTCAGTGGTGGCACCATGGTTATGGAATGCTCTCCCCAGAGATGCTCGCCTGGAACACAGATTAGTAATTCCTTGTTAAATGTTTCTCCGTGTCAGGCTTTTCTTTTCTCCCAGGTGTTTTATTTCCTACCTGTTTTTAATTCTTGGAAGTGATAAAACTGGGTTTAAAAGTGCCATTTATTGGTTCTACACTTCTTTATAGTTTGCATGACTTTCTGTTAATTTTGTGCTGATGTTTGTTTTTTGTTGATCAATTGTTTTAGAACTGTGGATTGTTTTTGTATTTCATTGATTCAAAACTATGAACTGCGGTTGGGCAGGGACTTTTTGAAAAACAATGCAGGACGTGCTCCCACAGTATAACACATTCAGGATCTGGGCCAGGATCCCACAACGACTTCTTTTTCAGAGAAAGAAAGAAAGTGGCCAGTCCTAAGCACACTATTTTAAATGTCTACTTGACATAGCATGTAGTTTGACCCAGGCCTGCAGAATGGAACAGGCCATGACCACTCTAGCGACTCCCATAGCCACAGTGGGCCAATAGCAAAAAATGCTTTGCAGAGAGAAAGAATGTGGTGCTGAGGCAGAATGCTATATATTCTTGGGTGGTGTGGGAGAGCGGGGGGGGGGGGGGGAGGGAGAGAGAGAGCTCCATATTTATGAAGTTTTGCCTTTGGCTATAAGTCAGCTTTCAGTTTACATTTTATATCTGACTGCAGGTTTCCACATACAAAATAACAGCATATGCTTCTCTTTGAGGAAAATGTGTGAAAACCTCACTCTTCCACATGCCTCCATGCTTCAGATTTGACAAAGTATCTTGTGCTTGGCTATTGAAACCTGAGCACAAATATAGGCATCATATGCACTATACATTTAAAGCAGATTCATTTCATTTTAAATAGCCGTGTCTTTCCCCCAAAGACCCCTCCCAGAGCTACAATTCCTAGGGATGATTAACAGTCAATCCCTTTCCTCAGGGAACTCTGGGAATTGTAGCTCCGTGAGAGGAATAGGAGGTCTCCTACCAACTCTCAGCACCCTTAACAAACTACACTTCCCAGGATTCTTTGGGGGAGGCGACATCTGCTTAAAGTGCTAGGATGCTGCGTTAAATGTGTAGTGCAGATGGAGCCATAATGTGAAAATTGCCCTCCAGTTTTCTCCTTTTACATTCAATGCATCTATTTGCTGACTTTGGGCCAGATATTTATATGCTTAGTTTTAATGCAAAAAGAAACTACAAGTACCCTGATCTGAATCAGGGTTGTATACAGGGTTGTTTTTTTGTTTTTGTTTTTTAAAAAACCTTCATTCCTGCCAGTGTTCCAACCTAGAAAATCCCCCTCTTCAACAGTCAATTATTTAGCCCACTGGAGACAAGCAGACAATGGAAACTTCCTTAACAGGAAAGCAGGCTGATGTTATTACCCTTTTTTTGTAGAGGGCCAGCTGAGTCTAGGAGGGCTGCGGCTTGTCTAAGGCAATCTGGTGAGTTAATGACATAGGCAAGAGTTTGGGTCAGCCCAGAACTGGAGCCTCTGCTGCCCCTCCATCCAAGATTAATTCACCCCTTTCCCCTATGCTAATTTACCTAGTGGTGTCAAAAACAGAAAGAGGCTGCAACAGCAATGGAGCTACCATTAAATTTCCCACAGTGCCCCACTGCAATGCTATTTCAGGGGTACTGCAAAAATTAAGACATCAGCTCCCACACCTAGCGTTCATTGGATCAGAGCACCAGTTAAAAGGGGGCCCTAGGAAGGCATCATTGCCGGGTCCTGGGATCCTGACAGCTTCTCAAGGATGGCAAATGCTGACACTGGGTGGTCTGCACAATTTAGCCGTCATGCTACACAACTGGCAGGTTCAGGCAAGAAGGCAGAAGCAGCGGTGCACCCTGGCAGGCTCCTTCTGCAGCAGCTTTGCATTCAATTTCCCGTTGTAGAGTCGGGGAATCTTCTGGTGCACTGCCCCAGAAAGCTGGCGGCGGAGGGGAGAGAAGTATTTTCTGGCAGATTGCCTCTTGGCTTAAGTCAAACCAAAGGTCAGCTGAAAGGAAGAGAAGGGACGACTACTCACAGCCATAGGGAGATCCTGTGGGAGAGCCATTAATGAATCCAGGCGAGCCAGGAACACCCAGGTTCGACATGGGGACGTTGCTGTAGCCGTTCATGCTGTTACTGGAGGTGCTGTAATTAGACTGCTGAGGGGTCGAGCTGGAAGAGTAACCTCGGGGGGAGATGCTGCTTGTGTTGCGGATGTAACCTACAAGAAATAAACATTCTCTGAGTGCCCAGAGATGAGGACAGCGGGATGATCTCTCTCAGCCACGCATTTCTCCACTAATTTGGATTTCATTGGAACAAATGTTACCATAGATGAGGAAACTAGTCCTGGCCCTAGATGAATCTCAGTGGCTCAGAGGGCACTGGAGTCATCTGGGGAGGGTGGGAGAGAGAATTTTGCCATTTTAAAAATCCTACCTTTAATGGCTGAGGATTCTTCCCTTGGCAAGAGTGTGCATGTAGTGACCCCGCCCCAGGTTTCTCTCTCTTTTTCCTCCATCTTTTTTCTTACAACAACCCCCTTCACCAAATGTTGCCACCATGTGATGCTCAGAGTAGCCCAGCCATGGTCCTGGATGTGAATCCATCTGATCATAGCATGCTGTCATCAGCTAGTGGCTTTTCATCAAGGGGGAGGAGAAAGCCACAAAGACCATAGTGGGTGCAGCCACCCCCTGCCCAGTGCCCTGAGAATCACGTTACTTCGTGGCATAGGATCATTGTCAGGCACACTCTGTTGTATCCAACGCTGGTCATACTTAGGGTGGACCAAATGAAATAATAAAAATGACTAATTGAGGCCCATCCGTTTCAATGGTTCATTGGGGTAGGTTGACAAATCTGCTGATCTCAGTTTCTCATTCCCGCCCCCATTCTTAAATTCACTTCTCCACATTTCCATATCAGTTTAGAAAAAAAAGTCAAGTTCTCATCAGCATTTTGACCCCCCCCCCCCCGCTGTCTCCATCTCTTCTTCCCTGCCTCAACTTGAGAAAGGGCTGAAGGAGTCCTTCTTCAGAGCCAGGCATTCTGGGCAAGGTGGCCAGAAGAATGCCTCTGCTACTGTGGTGGTATGCCACAGTGTCTAGAAATGCTGTTTAAACTGGTGCTTGTCGTCTTCTGGCTCTGAAGAAGGACCCCCTCAACCATTTCTTAGAGTAAGGTATAATGAGGCGGGGGGGGGTGGCAGAGAAGCTGTCAGCACTGACACTGTAAATGTAGTGGGGCTATAGCTTTTTAAATAGAAAGAAAGAGAGGGGGCCGAAGGTGGAAAGGGAGAGAGCAATGGGGGGGGGGGAGGCAGGAGAGAAGATAAGAATGGTGGTGGTGGTGCTGCCACAAAGAAGACAATGGGGCAGTGGTGGAAGGAGGTGACAGCGCCTCAGGCAACATAATCCCTTGTACCAGGATTGCCTCCAGGTCTGCTGGTGTCTCCCTGATCTGCCCAGGTTTGGGCTACACTAGTGAATAGGTTTGCACATAGAAAATGTAGGTTAATACCCTGAGGACCTTTTCAACAAGTCAGAATGTCAGTCCCCCCCCCCCCCCTGTAAATTGGGGAAAAGAATGATATTGGCATCCTGCAGATGGAAGAGACCTAAGTGGCAGTGCACTTCAGAAATAGAGAGCCCTGCCCTCTGATTATGGGTCCTTCAACTGTGATCCTTCCTTTACAGGATGGAGGATGGAGAGATTTGTGCATCTGTAGAAACCTCTGACTTTTGTGTGGCTGGAATGTAACCTACTGTAGAGATACAAGAGTTGCGCACCTGTTGTTTCATCCATTTTTACCTCTAGCCCTATCCATCCCTAGCATTTGGCCCAAGAGTCTGTTTGTGTGGAAATGTGGTTCTTGGACTAAAACAGGTTCCCTACCTCTGGTCTAAAGGCTTACTGAAGCTAAGCAGTTCTTTTATTATTATTATTTTGCAGTAATCTTTTCTCTTTAAAAAAAAATCCTCATGAAAACCCATGAGCTTTTTAGGGCTAACTTCTCCCAATAAATACATTTTTAATGCAATTTTGACTAATATTTTTGCAAGCAATTTCCTCTATAATGCTATTTTATATGCTGTTTCAACTCATACATGAATCCATATGTACACATTACGTGGCTGGAGAAATTCATTGCGAAATTTGGTGAAATGCAAATTATGACGGTTGGCTGTGTTTTGCTCTGTGCATTGTTTCAGAAAGTGAAAATTAGGCAAGTTCATCTTTAAATGGGAACTAAATCAAATTCCACACACACCACCACCACCAAATCCCTGCTCTGGATTGTTACTGTTAGAATAAAGGCCTGCTCTTACAGGGCACATCACTAGCGAGTGTGCTAATGCTGGCACAAACCCCGACTCCAGAGTGCTGGACGAAGAGCTGCCTGTAGACATAAGGATTGCTGTGCATGATTTCTTTCCGTTTCTCACCCCTTAAGCATGTTTCTCTGGCTGAGGAGAGCACGCCTTTGTTTGACAACATGTGTACATTTGGTGATCACATCTGATTGTTGAAAGAATGTGAAAGGGTGTTTCTGGATCTGGAAAAAATTAGTGCACTTATGTTTTTAATGTTCATAACATTAACATGGGATTTGCTGCAAACTGTGGTCAAGGCTGTATCTTCTCAAGGATTTCAAGCGATTCAGGGGGTGCTTCTCCACTGCAGAGGGCGTTTGTTTGTTTGTTTGTTTGTTTGTTTGTTTGTTTAAAAATAGGTTTTGCAATGTTTTCACACAATAGATGCTTATGGAGTAATAATGATGGCTTAGATAAGGGGTAACTGGTGCAGTGTCCTCCAGACACCACTGGATTATAATACCGATCATTCATAGCCAAGATGACTAGTGGTCAAGAATGGCGAGAGCTGAAGCACAACAATATTCACACTGGCTACTCTTCCTCTAAGCCAGTGGCTCCCAATTTTCTAAGTACTGCTATGTCATTATTATTTTTAAAAAATAAATTTTATATTTTATATTCATTTCTAAGGTACCACTTCTCCTAACGTACAAACCTTTTTTGCTGCACTGTGGCTTTCTGCCTAAACAGGTTTGGCAGGTTTCTGAATGGGTAAAAAATCCTGCAAAAGCTGTAACAGGATGTTTTTGTTTTTAGTTTTGTTAGTCCTTTCACTTTCATTATTAAAAGTTGTATTCATTTTCTTATTCATTCATTAATGTAGCATTCATGGCATTGCCAATTTCAACACATCCATTAGTTTCCGCCACTCCCATTTCTTTTTGATTGCAATTGGTTTCAATGAGAGACCCAGACAATCATCTCCTTTTGGCACCTTTGTTGTTTTCCACCCTATAGGTCTGATGTTTTCAGGCATATTCTGTAAAGGTATCAGATCTGCCAGATATCAAATGATTTGGGCAAAGCACCAGAGTTTCAGTTGCTACTAAAAATATGAACATCTTATAAACCTTGCTGTCAATGGAAGATCCTGCTGATCTCTGCATGCTTGCAATGTCTGTTTTCTGTTCTTTGCTATGAGATTTTAAGACATCAATTTCCTCCTCCAAAGGATCATTTCAGACAGAAAGGACAAAGGTTCCCAATTTTATAAGTGATTTATAAAGGCAGGCCAACTTTCACTCTCCTTCCCCTCCTGGTAACCTCTTTGTGACCTGTAAAGATTGTCCCAGCAGGGCTCCAATTTACACAAAAGAGAGTTGAATGGATTTTCATTTGGAACTCATTTGCTTAATTTTTAAAATGAATGGTGGCTCATAAACCTGTTTAAAAGAGGTGAAAGTGGGGCACATGTACACACCACAGGGGTGGGGAACTGCAGTCTCCTGTGGACAATCTTCTGGGGCCTTCATACCAGTGGCCTTCATGCCAGAGCCAAAAAGCAAGTGGAAGAGCAGGTGTGATTTTTACCTTTCTACATTAGGCTACATTCCATGAGTTATTGACCTGCAACAGATCAGTGGGCAAGCCAGGTTACATAGTCCTGATGTTCCAGCTTGCTAGGCACAAGAGTGTTAGTTTTCTTTCTTTCTTTACTTGGTGCAGAAGTTCAGTCTGCTTCTCAAGTGATACTCTGGGCTCCAAGCCCCCACTGAAGCAGGCAGACAGTGGCAGGTCAGCACTTTGTTGACCAGGGGCTGCCCAGCTTAAAGTGGGCAATAGCTGACTGGTGAGACACAATGATCCCTCCCACCAACAAAGGCAACCCATAGTACTGGTACCTTACACCGAACAGGTTGAGCTTATAACTAGTAACTGCTGCCTCCTGCATTGTTTTCGCCATGTTTGCAGCACTGAAGTGACCCCCGCTGGGCGCAAGGCCTGGACTGTCCAGATTACAAGACCTCCCTCTCAACCTTGCTGATGTGGTCCCAAGGAAAGCAGTTCAATACATTTGGCACCAGCTTGGCTGCAGCAGTTGCTGGAAGGAGGTGTACATGGTGCCATCCAACTGTCTTAGGCATTTGTGTAGGGTTTTGTTCTCCCAAAGATGTCCCACAAGGCAGCGGGTACACAAGGCAGCTATTGAGCCCACAGGATGGTATTGTGTATATACAGCAATGTACCTGCATTGACCAGAGCTCACTGGGATTTCCACATAGGAGTTCCAGGTTTATTCTCTGGCATCTCCAGTCACAAATATCATGTAGGGGATGAAAAGAATGTTGATGCTTGTGACTTTAAAGAGCTGCATCCAGAGTAGACAATTCTAGGTTAAATAGATAAATAATCTGAAACAAGGCAGCTTCCTAAGATACTTAACATGCACAAGCCACCCCTGGGTAGCCAGAATGAGAAGGCCAAGTATGGGTGGAAGGCTAAAAATTCCTCCTTGCAGTTTTGTGGATGAAACCAATCATGAGAGCAAACAATTCCAAATCATAGAAATGGAAAGCCAACTAGCCAGTGTGGTGTAGTGGTTAAGAGTGGTGGACTTGTAATCTGGGGAACCGGGTTCGTGTCTCCGCTCCTCCACATGCAGCTGCTGGGTGACCTTGGGCTACTCACACTTCTCTGAAGTCTCTCAGCCTCACTCACCTCACAGAGTGTTTGTTGTGGGGGAGGAAGGGAAAGGAGAATGTTAAGCGCTTTGAGGCTCCTTTGGGTAGTGATAAAGCGGGATATCAAATCCAAACTCCTCCTCCTCTTCTTCTTCTTTCTAGGAAGACTAGTACCCACGTGATCGAAGAGGGAGGTGAGCCAGGGACTATATAATCAGTGAATCAAAGAGGTGCACAGGATTCAACGCCCTACACCCCATAGATCAACTGGAACCAGGGCAAGTCAGTGCATTCACAGGGGCAAAGTAGGTCACTGGCAAGTGTAGCATAAGAAATAAGTAGTTGGAATCCATTATGGTTTTTTAAAAAAAAATCACAGAAAAAGGAATAGATGATTTGATTCTAGAGGAAGAAAAAACAGAACAGAATGCAAAAGTAGTCTCTCTTGATTGGAATAATGATTGGGTTATAATTTAACACTTAAATAATATTTCATATTTATTAATAATTTATGGCAGTGACCAAGTAAATAATATGTAAGATGGATATATATAATATAAATAAAATGTGTGTGTGTGCGTATGAGAAGACTTAATGATGTATTTATTGGATTGTATATTTTTACTGTGTAATTTATAGGTTTTTTTTAAACAGAAGGCTCCTTCAATCATTTGATAAGTGCAATGTGCTAATTATGTAAATAAAACTAGGGTAAAAACAGCTAAACAGCATTTCCATACTTCTAATATTGGGATCCTTACCTTGATTGTTTCCTTGTGTTGATTCTGAGATGCTGACTCCCAACTGGCTACTGTAGGAGTTGATGCCCATCATGCTACTGTGAGCTGGAGAGCTGGACAAGGGGATCTGGCCTGGATTCCTGGGGACACTGTAGAGAGCTTCTGCGATATCAGCAGCTCGCTTCAGAATAATGTCCTGCGTGCAATAAAGAATGGGCAAATCTGTCAGTTTCAGTTTCTCCTAGTTTCTAATTTTTGTATCTACTTTTCCCCAATATGCGGATTTTTGCAAAGCAAGTTATCCCAATATAATTCATTTTATATGTTATTTTCACCAATACAGTGGTACCTTGGCTTTTGAACGTCTCCATTGACAAATGTTTCAGTTTTCGAATGCTGTAAACCCGGAAGTAAATGCTTCCGTTTTCGAACGCGCCTCGGAAGTTGAATGGCTTCCACTGAGTGTACATGTTATTTTTCTCTATTAAATACACACACACACACACACACACACACACACACACACACTATTAAATTTGCAGACCACCCTTTTCGCCTCAGTTTTTGAACATTTCAGAACTCGGACGGTCTTCCAGAACAGATTACGTTTGAAAACCAAGGTACCACTGTATATGCATTCTATGCACCCCTTGCTCCAGTATTTGGAGAACTGTGCTGCAAAATTTGGAGAAGTGCAAATCTCAAAGGATGGCTGCATTTCAATTCGGACCCCTGTTCTGCACTTCAGAAAACATCCTGCCTTAGTCTGAAGTACCTTGTAGGAAGGTGAAATGTCAAATGAAATTCACTGTAAGCAATTCACTGATGAACACTGAAGCAACCAAACAAAGAAACCTAGTTTCATGTATGTGCTAATGGGGTCTCCACAGGTCTTTACTCTGATACAGCATGGCCCTCCTCATGCAGTGTCATGTTTCTAGACAAAGAGGCACCAGAACTCACCATGAACACCTTCCTCATTCTCTTAGAATGACAATGGCGCCCATCTGAAAGCTGCTGGAACTGAGTTCCACCGAGTTCCACTTGAAAAAATGTCCTGTTCTTATGTTCTTAAGCAGGCAGCCCAGCTCTATTGGAAATACCTCTTTTCTCTTTTCACAAGAGTGGATGCCATTTGCAGCACTCCAGAGTAGTTAAAGCCTGTCATATTATAGGCAAATATTTCCAGAGGCTTTTGTGCTGGATGCCTTTAAATTTGATTTTTTTTTTTAAGGAAGTGTCTATAACTTCTTAATTTGGAGGCAGAAGGCATGAATCCTGCCAAATTTCAGCAGGATGATCAGAACAGTTTTCACATAAGGGCAACCATTACAGTTTTCGGGTTTGTAGAAAGCAATCACTTATTCTCCCCTAATGTTTTGTGGGCAACTGGTCTGAAAACTGCAGACGTGAGTGAGGTGTCCTGGAGTAAAAAACCTGCCAAACCGGACAAAGTGTTTTTTGTGCTAGATACCTTTAAAGTTGATTTGGTGGGGCAGTGGAGGTGAGAGAACAAAAAGGGATTCAGTCCCTCTGATTACAAGCTTGATGAATCAGTCGCAATGGAGCTCTTCCTCCAAGCTCTCCCCACCCCAGTCTTTGCTCTTGCTTCCCCCGGTGTTATTCCAGCTTAGAGACATTATTTTTGTTTTTAGACGACACTTGTTTGCACGACCTTTTTTAATGTCTGGAATGCACTGGCACCACAAAGTGCTCCATGGGTCCGCACTTTGACATATGACACCTTGTACAGGTCCTGCTTTGCCTCTGACAAGTCCTAAATCCCTCTGAGGAAGCAACCTCAGGTTGAGATTTGGGATTCATTTGAATCTGATGCACACCCCTAAAAATTAGGGTCAGGCCTGTTGTCCCTGCTCAAAACCTTCACATATTTATTTAAAAACACAGGTGGACAATCTGCATCTCCAGGGCTCCATGTGGCTCTCAGTCCATTTTCATGCAGCCCTTGGCTCTTGTCATGGATGTATGACAGAGAGAGAGAGAGAGAGAGAGAGAGAGAGAGAGAGAGAGAGAGAGCATAGCTGTCAACATTTCCCTTTTTTAAAGGGGAAATTCCCTTACTCCAAATAGGATTCCTCACAAGAAAAGGGAAAGGTTGAAAGCTATGGGGAGGGAGGGAGAGAGAGACAGAGAGCGGAAGACAGAAGGGCTGGCATAAAGAGAGCATCAGAAAAATGAGTGAAAGACTCATTTTTTACTCCAGCCCCACACAATGCTGGTATGTGACTCCCAACAAATTGCCCCAAAGAGAATGCAGCTGAAAAAAGGTTGCTGACTTGATCTAAAAAAATCTGAAGATGTGCATGCAATTTCATGTGCAATTAGAAATAAATATAATCTGTGTATGTGCAACTGGGACCTTGCAGGGCCTTGATTCTGCAGCAGGAGCTCATTGGTTTTGTTCAGATAAATGTGCAGAGGTGTAGAGAAAGGGCAGCTAGCTCAATCCTGGTGTCTCTCCCCCCCCCCCATTCAATGAATGTCTGCAGAGAGAGAAGTGGGAAGAGAAAGGGGTGTGTGTTCAGACCTGATTATTGTGTGGCGTTCCATACAGTGCTTCAACTAGGTCAGCTGCTCTTTTCAATAGCATCTCCTGCAAGGAAGGAAGAAGGACAACCAATGGTTATAAAGAAGGAACAGCGAGCAAGTCTCTGGCAAACAGGATCCCATGTTAGAATGACTCAGATTTGCTTTGATGTTATTATGTAGCCATAATGATGCTATGTATCACATCATTTGCACTCTCACACTGCTAGGTCTCTCAGTATCATCCTGAATCATACTGCAACAAATCTAACTCTTCCTTGAGGTTATCCTTTTCTCCCTTAAAAAATAAGTTGGTTGCAGTGGACAACCAACAAGTTTCTCATTTGGAAGGACAGCCACATTTTGGGGAGTAGGTCCAGTGTCAAAGAAATGAACAGAAAATCAGCCAGCCTATATAGCTGGGTGGCAGACTGGAGCGAAGACTTGTACTTCCCTCTGGTCTGTCACCCAAGCACTGCCCTCTCTGGCCAATGATTGGCCAATCTGAATTCCAGTGGATGGCAAGCTATACTGCCCTCCTTTGCAGCCAGCCAGGGGAATTCTCCAACAGGTCAGCTTATGATGGAGAGGCTGTAGCTGTGAAACGTGTGGAAAGCAGGTTTGTGGACAATTAAATTCCCCAGGAATCTCTCTCCTTTTTGGTCACTGTCTCATTCAATGGATTCCATCACAGAATTTTTGAATGGCATGGGGAAGTAACAATGATGAGATTACACAAGTTACCATGGTTATTGCTGTGCCATTTACTAAATATGATAGAAAACAGATGTTGCAAGTAAGCCCATCCTTTGACCACTCACATTTGTTTGGAGATTATATGTGTCAATTTGACCTCCAGTGCTTACTCTGACCCTTCATTTAGGAATGTTTAACGTGGGAGTTATTTATTAAGAAATCTCCATTGATTGATTTTATTAGACTAATGCATGAGTAGAAAACATGGTGTCCTCTAGATCAGTGTTTCCCAACCTTGGGCCTCCAGCTGTTTTTGCACTACAACTCCCATCATCCCTAGCTAGCAAGACCAGTGGTCAGGGATGATGGGAATTGTAGTTCAAAAACAGCTGGAGGCCCAAGGTTGGGAAACACTGCTCTAGATATTGTGGATTCCAGCTACCATCAGCTCCAGCCAAGTTTAGTCAATGGTCAGGGATAATGGCAGTTATAGTCCATATTATCTAGATAGTATCACCCTGGTTTAACCAGTCAATTAAACTGGCATACATTTAGATACACATAGAATATTTATTCTTTCAATGTTTCAAAAATATGTTAAGTAACATAAAAAACTTTTTACCTTGGCTAGTCGTTCTGGGTCACCAGGATGTCTTGGTATAACTTTCTGGAGTCTTTGGAAACCATAGTCTATGGTAGGCTCATTTAAAGCTAAAATAGGGAATGGGAAAAAAATAAATAAAGATCACATATGTGCAACAACTGGCTTAAAGACGTGCCTTCCTTTGGGAAAGCAAAATGCTATTTTGCAATTAAAGGGGGGGAGGAACAATGAAATCAGTAACTGAAGGCAAACATGCGCACACATGCGCACACATACACATGAGTGGAGAACAGAAGCTGGCTATTTAAGGGGCAATTAAGGGGCAATTCGTTAAACATGTAGAACTTTTATGGAAAAATAGTTTTAACAGTGCAAGGTACTGTTACTGAACAGGCCTTACTTGTAAGTATTACAGAAGGATATGGGCTATTGAAAAGGGCATTGCTAAATAGTAAAGTACTTTGAGTGTTTTGTGGAACCTCTGTTTTAACTCTATTTCCAGTTGATTTGGGGGGAGTAATATCTCTGCAGCGCTGAAAAAGCACCCAACTTTACATAGCAATCATCCAATGTTGCAACAGCTGCTAGTTTTGTCAGGCTGGCAGATGCCTTTAATTATCTTTTAAGAGGCATATTGTCTGTTTATTCTTGGCCATATTAAGAGGGGGGAAAGAACTTGTCAAAGTGCTTTGGAAATGGGGACTTATGACATCACAGCTGCCAGCCAATAGGCATCCCCAACAGGCAGGTGTTCTGCCTTAAAACATAACAAAGCAAAGAAGAAGAGACAAACATCTATTTACAAAACAGCAAAAGGTATCTCTGTCACACCTGTAATAGAACACCTATGTGCACCCTATGATTCTAAGAAAACAATTTCTACTGAATGCGCAAAGGCAAATCTCTTAGGGATTAGGACAGGGAGGGGCAGGGAAAACTTTTGGCTCGGGGACCAAATGCATCTCTCTAAACCTCTCTAACTGGTCCACAGAACTTTCCCCATACCATACCCCCCCCCAGCCACACCTGATCTCCCCAGGCCATGCCTATCACCAGTCCTACTTTGAGCACCTCAACTGCTTTGCCTGACTTGAGACTGCATCTTGCTTGCCTGGATGGAGGATAGAGATGGATGTGCATAAAAACTAGCCCACTGTACAAAGATAAAATCTTCATTTGTTGCTCTGCCCATTTTTGCATTTAATCACTGACGTCCAACCTCTGCAAGGTTGCCCAGAAGGGATTGATTGATTGATTGATTGATTGATTGATTGATTATTTATTTATTTATTTATTAAGTTGTTAACCACTTTTCTCTCAAAGGGGCCCAAAGTGACTTACATTACAACCAATTCAGAACAGTCAATAAAAATCTTAAAAATGCAACTAAAGAGATAAAACAGTGCTACCCTTCAATATAAGGACCAAAAGCCTGAGTAAAGAAAAAACGCACCTTTATTTTACACCTAAAATATAGAGGAAGGTGGGGAGAGTATTCCACAAGTGTGTGAGGGCACCACTGAAATGGTCCAGTCTCGTATTCCCACCCTCCAAGCCTCCTATGGAGTGGGTAAGCAAAGAAGGGTCTCTGATGATGATTGCAGGGTCTGGGTCAGTTTATGTAAGGAGAGGTGGTCTTTGAGGTACTGGGTCCTGAACCTCATAAGGCTTTATAGATCAAAAACATTTCTTTGAATTGATCCCAGAAACAAAGTGGTAACCGGTGCAGTCATGGCAGAATTGGTGTTAATTGTTCAGACTCTCTTGCCCCGATCAGCAACCTTGCCGCCAAATGCTGCACCAGCTGCAGTTTCTGAACTGTCTTCAAATGAAACCCATCATGTAAAACATTAAGGTTGTCCACCCCTGGACCAGATCAATGATAAAGGAATATCTTTCAAGGTGGATTATAGGAGGTCACAGTGGATTCAGCTCTGGACAGACTCCTGCTTTTACCCATATCAACAAGCAAGCTTGCTAGGAGAGCCCCTTGGGAGAGCTCACTAGTGCTGATGCGGGAAGCAGAGTTTGGGCCCACCTGTTCCTCTGATCCTAGTGTTTAACTTAATGGCAGATGGTTCACCACCTTAAAATGCCCACAATATCCAAATAGAGCAAAGCTGCACCAGAGTCTTGTGGGAAATTTTAAATGGTGGATGGTTCATAAACCCTTGCTGCAGTCTGCTCCACTGCTTCTCCACACCACGGCAGCCCACCCTCACCACTGGTCAAAGTACTTGGAGGGCACTCATTCTGAGAATAGTACAGAGCTACACTTTGCCTGGGGGACACGCGTGGGCTTGACAGCTGATTGGCAGCAATAAATTAAACTGGAAATCATAGTGCTGTCCCCTATGCTCTCATCTGCCTCTACTTAGCAACATAGAAGCAAGAAATCATAATATGTCCTGGTGACATACATTTTGATTTATTTTAATGAAACAATGATGGCGAGTTTAAATATTATGGGACCAAATCAAATGGGAGTTGAGCAGGAAAGCCTTAGACCTGAGAATTTAGATTTTGCTATACTTAGAATGTTTTTTTCCTGCCTACTGGGAACCATTCTGGATCACTTAAGGAGTTTAATAATACACATTTCAACTGCCACAGAATCTATTTCCCATTTGGGAGCAGGGCAGGAAAGTTATGCCAATAATCGTGAGAATTTGTCAGAATCCTCCTGAGATCTTATATATCACAATGTGCCATTTCTCTTCTTTCTTGTGAGTCTAATAGTTTAAGTGAATTACATGTCTTATTTCAAGCAAAAGTGCTTATGAACTTTTGGAATAAAAGAAATAATATCTAAATGTGTGTATTTAAATAAAAATATCTAATGAGAATATCCAGATTTGATGATCAAGAAAACAATCAGGCTACTGTTTAGTATTAATTGTTTAAAAAATCAACAAAAATATGCTTTCAGTTTGTCATGATAAGTTGCAACAGTTGCTCTATAGCTTCTAGTGAATCTCAGTTCTTATTTATTTGATTTGATTTTGCTGTTAACAATTCTAGTCCTCTGGGCTGTTGACAAAATTTTATTAGGCCTGTAATGCATTGCCAAAAAAGAGTGTTTGCATCACCAAAATAAGATGGTAAAAGAGCGTACCAAATTTGCATAAAAGTTGTATATGATGATTTCTATGTCTACATGCAAATGTAAAAATTGTTGCTATAAATTAAAATATAACACACCTCGCCACAGTACAGAAGCCCTGCTTTATGTCCCTGTGCCATCTGAAATATAGCAGGTAGAAACACGCCTTTTTCATGTGTAACACACAAGATGTGAAACATCGTACCACATAGGCCTTCTTGGTTCCACTGCTTGCACCAATGAATAGTAAAGTGTTGTCTTTTCCAGTTAGAAGTTGGATGGGGGGACTGGCTTAGTGCCTTTGCTCAGATAAGTACATAGACAGACAAGCGAGTCAAGCCATTCCTTTTTTTAATTCAGTTCAGGTTTGGCTGCATCTGATGCTGTTCTGGATTGGTTCTGGTCAAGCAAGATTCAGTGATCAGTTCTGCACACACAGCCAACCAATTCAGCTCCAGTTTACACAAGAAAATTTAAATGTAAGGCACATTATCGATATTGATTCATTTGCACAGTGCAATAGCGCAAGCTAATACGTCTAAAACTGTTGCAACCAAAGCCCCATGCAGAAATTATAGTTACACAGGAACAAAACGCCTGATGGTGCAGAAAAGCCCCCACCCCTAGTTGCATGCTCAATCCAGACTGGCTGATATTTGTTCCAGATCTCATGGAAGTTTTCATGTGTAAAACTAGATTCACAACAGCCCCTCACACTGCATATTTTCAGGCTGTACACACAATCTGAGGCCCGGAGCAAAAGGTGGCTCTCCAGGCTGGTCCTTGGAAGACGCTCGTGGCCACAGCCCCTTCCCAGACACATTGTCTCTCCCCAGGCCACAATCTTCACTGGCCTTGCTTTGCACTCTCCTTGAGTGCTTTTTGACAGATTGGAATGTGTCCTTGATCTCTGTTAATGACTCTTCCTTGTCTGGATGTGTGTGCAAGAAGTGTGTGTGTAAAAGCTAGCCTACTGGGCAAGCGTAAAAATTATATTCACTGCTCCATCCTTTTTTGCCTCTTGCCCCACCCATATGGCCTCTGGAAGTTTGCCTAGAAGGGAATGTGGCTCCAGGGCTAAAATGAGGTTTCCCATCCCTGGGTCATAGATCGTATGTGATACATCAGGGACAGGTTTACTTGGCATGGCCCCAATTCATGCTTCTGTGTTGCTGCACATGGAAGCTAATAACGCCTGCACAAGGCTTAAGTGTCAGCAACATGTAATATTAAGCATGCATGACTATTTGAGATTTCTTTCCTTTCTGTGGCTATCATTATATTGTTGAAATTGGATTGAATCCAGACTAAGCTAGTTGAATTTAGGCCTCTCTGAAATCAGTGGGACAAGTTAGTTATGGCTTAATTTAACTCCCAGTGGAAACTATGTTCAACTGAATTCAAATAACTTACTGCCCAATTCCAACGACGTCTACTCAGACATAGGTCCTATTGAATTCTGTGGGGCCTAACCTCAGAATAATAATAATAATAATAATAATAATAATAATAATAATAATAATAATAATAATAATTGTATTTATACCCCGCCCCAGCCACCACTCTGGGCAGCTTCCAACACATAGCACCATAATAAAACATCAAACATGTTTTATTGAATCAAATCTGATTCAATACAAAAAGTCACAATATCTTTAAAATAAACAATTTATATCAAATAAAGCAATATTCAATAATCCATCAATACTAGTAAACAGGTATGTCAGGGCTGCCTCAGGTCCCAGCTCACAGAGGACCAACGCCAGTCCGTTGTTATATAAAATAGTCTTTATTAAAGTTCAGTCTCTCATTTACAGCCACGGCGCGCAGCTCTACGTCTTAAACCCTAGACCGCCGAAGCTCCATCTGAATCTCCTCCCCCCAGGCACCAGTTCAAGACCCTAGCCTTGCTCCGCCTCTTCCTCTGCTCCCTTTTCCTCTGGGTCCGCCTGTCCGTCGGGGCTTTCCCCTTTCTAGACTCTTCCGACGCTGACTCTCCCGAGTCCTCCCCCTCCCTCCGGCGAGCTTTAGGACCTGGTTCCCAATCCTGGCTTCCTGCTGTCCCGCTCGCCTGCACATTTGAACTTGGCGCGCGCGCCCAGCCTGCCACCTTCCTTCTGACCGTTATGCTGCTCCTGTCACTGCTCCCCTCTTCGGGAACGCTAGCTGGGCTTGACTCCTCCTCCCTGCTTGCTGGAGGAGACGCTGGCCCTGGCCTATGGGACTCTTCCCCCCCCACTACGCTCCGGTGGGGAAACTGGTCCTGATTTCCAGCTACTGCTCTGGGAGTCTCCGCTGGCCCCCTGCTTCTGGTGTGTCCCCCCTGGGACCCCCCTTGCCCTGGCCATCGGCGCCCCCTTCTGGGAATCTTCTGATTCACTGGAGAGGCTCATGGAATCTCTCGGGTCACTGTCATTCTGCTCTCCGCTGCCCTCAAATTCCTCCCCTTGGCTCTCCATTTCCTCTCTCCCCTGCGCCTCTGCTCCTGAGCCCCTGACAAGGTAGGATGTAAGAAGGCATAGTTTTGCATCCCATACTGTATTAATTGCATGCAACACTGTTTCCATTCCTCTGCAGTCTGCCTCCCCCAAAAAGTGTCTTCTCACTGTCCACTGTGGTGTAATTATGTAAGTTACATAAATTACATTGCCATTATGTTATTCCACACCATTAATTTCAATGCAAAGGAAACGTAATGCAAATGGTGGAGGAAATGTCATCAATTTCAAATTGTTTAGTGGACTGAAAGCAACAGCAGCTGCAACAACTGATCGTATTCACTGGACTGATTTCCATTCTGGACATGGAACTAATAAGTGTACAATGGCAACTTCCACTCCTATTTCTGCCTTCATCAGAATTCTCCAGCATCCTGACCCCCCAGATAAGTGGGATGAGGACCGCAGCTTTTGACTGGATCCATCCCACTGTTGTGTGTCTTTAGTGTGTTCAGGCCCAAAGCAGGGTGCCAAAAATCAACCCATTTCCGCAAACCTCCATGGATAGGTTTCTAAACCTTTTCAGCTACTGGGGGACTTCTCTCCCCCCCCCTTATGGAGTGGGTAGAGGGAAGCGGGGAGAAGCTCAAAACAATAAACACAGCCTTGGCACCACAATCAGCTGGGTGATTGCTTTGCAGCAGCATTGTGAGTGATAACACTCAGAGAGGAACTGCTGACAGATTCTTAACTACAGCATTGCTAGTATGACATACTTTGCCGTAACCTATTATAAATACCCATTATGGGGAACATATGCATGCCGATAACAGCTCCCACTGTGACATTTAGATTTACCCTTGGAATTTATCTTTAATTTTTATGGTTGTCTTTTTAACAGTTTATGGCTCTCTCCTCTTCAAACAAGCTGTCTCAGTGCTGTTCTTGTTCAGCTAATGCCTAATCAGTTTGAACATGGAATGAATATTGGATTTTGTATTAAATATTGAAGACTTCTCCTCAGATCTTTAGCAGTTGCAACCTGAGCTCCGAAAATCCCTGCTTTATCATCTCTCCACCTGCTTACTAATAGGAACACCGGATTCAGTCTCTGCCTTCACGGCCAGTTCCCTTGGGAGGGATCTTGATAGGAACCTGATTCTGACATCAAAACTGCTATTGACTTATTGACTCCCCTTCCACTCTGGTGCTGATCACGGTACAAATCCAATCAAAGACTTGGATCCATCTTATTCCTAATAAGGAAGAATGGCTCAAAGTATAACACAATTAGAAGCAGTTTCTAAGAGATGAGAACAAATTTAATATTTGAGTTTGATTTCTAACCATGATTACTCAGACATATCATTGGGTTTAATTGGACTTGAGTCCTAGTACCTTGTAGGGGATTAAGTGGAAACTGAGCATCAATTTGACAATTATTCTGAGATCTGAATTATTACCTGATCCTGTTTCCAAATTTGAACTATTCCATACCCCCCATCCTCCTCAAATGTGGTACAGAGCACTTTGTATGTGGAATTTGTCACAGTTTTGCACACATTGAAGAAATGCTGTTTTGGATGCAAGGTTGCATCAAGATTCTTTATTTGTGTTGTTTTACTGGTTCAGTTGTGCACAGTGATAAAACACCACAAAAAAGAAAAGAAAACTTGAGATAGTACCTATCACTGCTGGAAGAAAGACTGGTGGATTAAATAAATAAATTCAGGAGGAGCTGGATGCCAGACAGAGGGAATCCACAGAACAATAAACATAGAAGGTGCCTTTTATTGAGTGAGTCCATTGGTCCACCTGGCTCAGCCATTGTCTACGCTGAATGGTATCAGCTTTCCAGGATTTCATGTAGGGGTTATCCAGTCCTACCTGGAGATGCCCAGTATTGAACGAGGGACCTGTTACATGCAAAGCAAATGCTCTTCCACTGAGCTATGGCCACCCCAAAAAGAAATGAACTGGTGAAGTTGGCTTATACCTAATTCACACGTACGTACACACACACACACACACACACACACGGATTGCCTGCTCAGAATGCAAAAATTATAACATCACATTTTGAATGCTGACCCTTCAGTCTTGCCATGAATTAAATATGTGCAAGACAACTGCTGTACCTATAGCTTATTGATGGCAGGGTTAGACCCCAAGGGAACCATTTTAAATTTCAAATGCTACTTTTAAAAGAAATTATTCCCACTTCCCTACCCCAATTTGATTTTTACTTCAGCCATTGTTTTGACTTAAATTGTCGATTTCATATAGGAAGTATTGCATATTATCCAGGACTATGTATAGATTCACCAGTGAAAGCTGAGAAAAAGGAACGATCTGTACCATGAGCAAAACAGACTTTGAACACCACTAATATAGTGATTGGAGGCAAGAAAAACAACAACACCCTGGGTTAATTGTGCAGCTTGGAAGTTCTTATTTTATTGTTCTGTGTTTTTCTTTCAACAATTCTACTACCAGCCAAAATGAGCTGGGGGAATTGCTTACACCAGGTGCAGCTGTACTTAATAGTTGTGTTTATCGCTTTGCTTGTCATGATCTACTTAGATAGAGAGACTGAGAAATTGCTTGATTCTCCCTCCTCCCATCACTAATTTTATGGAGCATCTTCTAGCATAAAGCAGCAAAACAACCTTTCCCTTCTGGATGGATCTGAAAATCATCTTTCACTCTTTCCTTGGGTATCTATGTTCTTCTGTATGGTCAAACAGCAGCAGTGGGACTAGTGCAGGGGAGGGAACCAAAAGGTACAAGGAAGGTTTGTGTGGGAAGAAGAGTTGAGACACCCACAAGACGCAGCTATGAATTTGCTCCCACAACAGCAGTCATGTCCACCAATTTAGGATGGTTTTAAAAGAGGATTAGTGTAAGATTATCATGTGTATGGAAGTGAAAGCTGGACCATAAAGAAGGCTGATCGCTGAAGAATGGATGCTTTTGAATTATGGTGCTGGAGGAGACTCTTGAGAGTCCCATGGACTGCAAGAAAATCAAACCTCTCCATTCTGAAGGAAATCAGCCCTGAGTGCTCACTGGAAGGACAGATCCTGAAGCTGAGGCTCCAAGACTTTGGCCACCTCATGAGAAGAGAAGACTCCCTGGAAAAGACCCTGATGGAGAAGGGGACGACAGAGGACGAGATGGTTGGACAGTGTTCGCGAAGCTACCAGCATGAGTTTGGCCAAACTGCGGGAGGCAGTGGAAGACAGAAGTGCCTGGCATGCTCTGGTCCATGGGGTCACGAAGGGTCGGACACGACTAAACAACAACAACAGCCACAATGGCTATGTTCTATCTCCACAGTTGGAGGCAGTATGCCTCTGAATTTTCAGTTCCTGAGAACCACAAGTGGGGAGAATTCTGTTCAAGTCCTGCTTTGCAGCTTTCCATAGGCTGCTGAGAGAACAGAATCTTGGTCGAGATGGACCACTGGCCTGACCCAACAAGTTCTTTTTATTTTCTTACGTTCTCACATGGGAATTGGTTCCCATTCAAGACATGTAGGAACACGGGGAGCTGCCTTATACTGGGTCAGACCATTGGTCCATCTAACTCAGCACTGACCGGCTGTGGCTTTCCAGGGTTTCAGGACGGGGACATGTGAGTGTCTTTGTGGAGCTAGTTCTAGACTTCTGAACAAAGTTTCCTTCGCAACACCTGGGGCTTATTCAAATATAAGCAGAATCCGCTTGTGCAGAATTTCTGTTTACACCCATATTTTCTATACGAAAAACCAAAAATATTATCTGCTATTATGAGTATTAAGAATTCTGCTGGATCAGATTGTTGTATCTATCAAGCACCTGGTTTCCTCCTCCAGTGGCCAGCCTGATGCCTCTGTGAAACGCATGAGCTGAGCATGAGGCCTGCCTGTTGTGGCAAAGAGTGCCTTTTATCAATTTCATCTGGTTCACCTGCTATGGCAGTTCCCAGTTGTTAACTTTGATTTAATTTACAAAGTTCTCAACAACTTAGGTCCAGGGTTACAGGGTTCTACCTGAACCCTTATATCCCAGCACAATCACTGAGACCATGGGTAGGCAAACTAAGGCCTGGGGGCCGGATGTGGCCCAATCTCATTCTAAATCGGGCCTGCGGATGGTCCGGGAATCAGCGTGTTTTTACATGAGTAAAATGTGTCCTTTTATTTAAAATGCATCTCTGGGTTATTTGTGGGGCATAGGAATTTGTTCTTTCCCCCCCTTCAAAATATAGTCCGGCCCCCCACAAGGTCCGAGGGACAGTGGACCGGCCCCCTGCTGAAAAAAATTGCTGACCCCTGACTGAGACTATCCGCAGAAATGTCATTGGTTGCGCTGCAAGTTGATGAGGCTCATCTGACAGAAACAAGAATCCGAGCCTTTAGTGTCATTGGCCCAGTCCTGTGGAATGCTCTGTCAATAGAGATCTAGCAGGCACCTTCTGCTTTAAGGTTTAAATAATTGCCGAAAACTTTTCTTTGCCACCAAGTTCATGCAGGCAATTAAGAAAACGTATTTCCTTAAATCTGTTGGTAATCTCTGGTTTTATTTTTTTACATGTTTTAAAATATTTTATATAAGTATGGTTGGTGTAAACCACTTATATATGTGTGTGTTTATGACATAGCTGTACAGTGGACGCTCGGGTTACAAACGTGATCTGTGCAGGATACACGTTTGTAACCCACAGCGTTCGCAACCCGCAGCGGCACATCTGTGCACGCATTCTGGTACTTCTAGGTTTTGGCAGTCCGTAATCCAAAAAAATGCAACCTGAAGCATCTGTAACCCGAGGTATGACTGTATATAAATTGTGTGTTTGTATATAATGTGTGTGTGTGCATGTGTGCGTGTGCGTGTGTGTGTGTGTGCGTGCGTGCGTGTGCGTGTGTGTGTGTGTGTGTGTGTGTGTGTGTATGTATGTATATATATATATATATATATGCTTTCGTAGATTTTCACGGGTATATATATATATATATATATATATAAATTTGGAGTGTACCTAGAGCCAATACACGCCTGAGAGTATACTACTGGATCAGTGCGCTCTGAAATGGTTCAAACTCAGTAGTGCTGGCACAATCCACTCTACCACAAAACACTACTGTTACTGAAAGAAATGCAGAAAGGTACAAGCGAGGGATCCCACAGCTACAGTCCAAAATGATACAGCCCAGGCATAGGTGGACCACCCTAGGCAAAATAAATTAGGCCTATATTTAGTGTGTATCATTATTACTCATGAGAAATACAAAAAAGTCTTGTGACAGCTCCAATTCCAGCTATGTGAGGTTCATGGGAAAATGGCAGCAACAGCAGCAGCTCAACCAAGAGCTGTGCTTCAAGCGGAGATTTGTGGCTGCATCTAGTCACCATTTACATTTCCCCACAATGCCCCTGAGCTAAGTTACATTGGGATGGCAGCGCGATACTGCTACGCAGTGCTAGTAATAATAATAATAATAATAATAATAATAATAATAATAATAATAATTTATTTATACCCCACCCATCTGGCTGAGTTTCCCCAGCCACTCTGGGCGGCTCCCAATCAAGTGTTAAAAACAGTACAGCGTTACATATTAAAAACTTTCCTGAACAGGGCTGCCTTAAGATGTCTTCTGAATGTCAGGTAATTGTTTATCTCTTTGTTTATCTCTAGTCATAGTGTTGGGCTGGAAAATGATGCAGGGGGTGTGAAGGACAGGTGGACAGGTGTCAGAGGCCCTGCTCTGGTGCTGGGGCCTCAACAACTGTCCCAGGACATTGGGTGCTGATGCTGGTCCTTCCTCATGGTCTGTTGTTTATTCCGATACTTCAATGTGAGATCTCAGGACAACTAAATATAACCAGTGGGTGGGGTGGGAGGCAACCAGTGCAAATGTTGGGAAAGAGCCAAAAAAGCAAAAGAAAAGTGTCAAATTTGAAACAAAAAGCTACATTTTTGCTGCTGCCCCCCAAAAGATCCATTTTCAACACAACTTTACACTTTAGTAATTTAGAACAAATAGGTCACCTGGACTTAGTCCTTTGTGATACACAGTTTTCACATACCTGTATAAATAAATCTACCAGGGGCTCCTTTGCAAAACTGCTTGGATTTATATGATAATGTTACTTCAACGACACCAGGGATGTGACGAGGGGGCGTCTGGACACGGATGGCGTGAGGGGTGATCAGCTGGGGAGATTCAAGGAGAGAAAAGAAGTAACAGTGGTGAAGCATTTCCACAGGACCCTTCACCATTCTCAGTTTGTGCAGCTAGAACAGGGCTGGAGATCTGCTGACCCTCCAAGCTCTGTGGGACTCCAAATCCCATCATCTCCAGCCACCTTGGCCAATAGTCAGAGATGATGGGAGTTGCAGTCCAACAACATCTAGAGAGCCAAAGGTTCCCCAGGCCTTTTCTACATAAAAATGGACATTAAAATTCAGCAGAAATAAACTTCTCCAGGTCAGCGGGCAAAACACACACCTTTATTTACTCAGGTTAATGATGAAGGTGGGATGCACAAATCTGTCCATTTCAGTTTATCATTTTATCCAATCTTAAGATGAGCTTGCCCCATTTCCACATAAATTTGCTTTTTTTAAAAAAAAAAAAGTCTGAACAATTTGTATGAATTTTCACATTTCTCCTAGTATACATTTTTGCATGGATTTTGTCTAATATATGCATTCTAAAACAATTTCCCCATATATAATACATTTTCTTAAATTATTTTTTTCTAGGATGCATATTTCGCTAATATATGCTTTTTGTGTGCAAGTGTTCTTTAATATATGCTATTTGGTGTGTATTTTTGCATAAGGAACTGGACTACAAATTTCAGAGAAGTGACTTGGGAAGCTCAGCTGTGTTTCAGTTTACATCTTAGTTCAGGAAGGTAAGTAGGTCTGCATTAAAACGTGAACTGAACTAATTTTACTCCATCTCTAGTACTTTTTGTTTTAAGTACTGAATAATTTGGGTCAACTTTTTATATATGTGAAGCCTGATCAAAAAAGTTCTGAATTACCTGATTTTGTTTCATAAGAGGAACCAATCCACTAAATGTCCTCACTAGTTCTATTTTTCATTTCCAAATTTTGTATATACAATTTGTGACAGTTTTCAGCACCTTTGTGCCTCCCCCTTGCACCTCTTCTATGGAGCTAATGCACAAGTGTGGCCATGTTGACAAAACACTGCCCCAAAAAGCTACTCTTGGTGGGATTTGTGTAGGACTGTCTGAATTTCCCTGGGGGTAGACAAATTGTTCTGCCATTTCAGGCATGGCATAGAGGGTGGGGGGTGGGAGGCAACTTGCCTTGGTGCCCACGATGTCTACATCAACAGCTCCTCCTTTTCTGCCCATTGCTGCCTATGAGTTTCGTCTTCTCTTTTCCCACAAGCCCCCCTCCACCATCTACTATATATTTCAGAAAGTTGTTTGATCAAAATGCTTTTTTCAAAGTGTAAAGTGGCACACTTGGCCACCTTGTATAAAAACTGAAGTTAAGCCAACCCTCCTCTGAAAACCTTGGCTTGTCTGTCGCACCCCCACTTCCATGGGGGGCGTGAGTGGTCCGAAACCAATGCCTCCACTTGAAGTAGGCTTTTAGAGGAACATGAAAGCTACAGCAAACTGCAGAGATGGATTGGTGTGTGTGAGAGAGCTCAGAGGCAGTTGTGTCCCCTGGCAGTGGCAGTGCACTTGTAGGGATGGAGGCAAGACAGAAGTGAGGTAAGCTCTGGGTTGATGGCAATGGGTTGATGGCAATGGTCTATGGCGCACCCCTCTCCTTGCAGCAACCTCACACAACCTCATCACCACTGCCACACTCCCCAGTGGGACATTCCCATCATGAAACACAGGGGGTGCACTGTACAAAATCATACAAAAAATGGATATTCTCTCTCTGTTAGCAACCCGTTGATTATGCCATTTGAATTTTACAGCCTGAGAAATGATAAATATTGTATTGGCCTGAATATAAGCCACACCTTTAAAATTCAAGGGGGGGGGGGAGACAATATCCAAATATAAGCTGCTCTCTTAAAATTCTGCAGGCACTCAAACCTGCTTCTGTTTTAGAGTATGTCTGTTTTAGCAGCGTTATCGTAAAAGCCAATTTTTGTAAGGTTGCGAATTTAAGCCACACTTTAACTTTTCATGGTCAGAATTTGGAAAAAAAGTGCAGAACCAATGCAAGCTACCTTAGCTCTTTGAGAAGGATAGCTTGGCAAACAATAACCAGAAAGCATGCTGACCTACCTCACTCCATACCAGCATGGTCCCAAATACAACCTGTAGCCCATCAAAGAAGTTGTCTCCTATAATGATAACCATTGCTCCACCTGTGGTCCAGCCTTCACTTGGGCTAATTGCTTTGATGCAGGGAGTGGCTACAGGATAGGAGAAAGGGGAAGGGAAGGCAAAAAGAGACATCAGAGTCACTTTTCTAGCAAAGATGAATAGCTTTATTGTACCAAGAGTTTTGAGCCTTCCCTGCTGGGAAGATTCCAGCCATCTCCATTTTGTTACAATATATGGCTGACATACCAATTGCAGCCAGTATTGTTTACTCCAGGGGTTAAAACCTTTGGAACTTCCAGATGTTATTGGACTCCATCTCCCATCATCCCCAGCCATCATGGGTCAGTGGGAGTCAGGGAAGATGGGACTCATAGTCCAGCAACATTCAGAGGGCCAGATGTTCCCCTGGCTACTAGCCATGTTGGCTATGATTGATGGGAGATAGAGTCCTACAACATCTGGAGAACAGCAAAGTAAATATTAGCAGTGAAAGTTGGGTTAAATAACAATCGTTCTATTGCCAGAAACTTCAGAAAAGTTAACATTTTCTCCCCTGGGCTTTTATAGCATAGATATAAACTCTGTGGATTCTGGAGAACTTCTACATTCTTCTTTGCCATCCTAAAAATTTCACTTGCTATCATTCAATTGAAGCAGATCCAGACTACAAAAATATATTGGTTCTACACCAGTTTAACTCTTATGGCATCCCTAATGAATTCTGGGAATTGAAGTCTGGTGTGGGTGCTGAGAATTATCCCTTAGAGACATCCCTAGCCTGTGAAAAAGATGAATCTCATGTAAGGCATCAGTAAAAAAAGAACTGGAAATAAAATTGCAATGCTTTCATACAAATCTAGGGTACAAATTCACCATGGGGAAGAAAAGGGCAACACAAAATATTAAGGAGCTGGAGAAAAACTCCCCTATGAAAAGATTTGGGCTTCTGGATTTAGGGGGTGGGGTGGGAGGCAAGGGTGTGTATACATAAAATGATGCATCATTGAGAAAGTGAATGAAGAGACATTTTTTCTGCCTCTCTCTTAATTAATATTTGAACCTGGAGTCAGGGTCAGCCCCACCACTAGGGCAGTGGATGAGCAGGGGTGTGTGCGTGCGCTTTCCCCTCTGTTGTGCCACACATGTGGCCCTATGCTTCCAAGCTGCCCTGCCTTGTGCTCTCTAATCCAGCATGCCATCTCAGGTGTGATGGAGGATGCTCTTTCATCACCATTCAACGGACAGTCCGCTCAGCTTCTGCATATGGGATGGGGAGAAGGGCACAACCTTCTCCTTTGCCTCAGGCAGCAAAATGTCCTGGGCCAGCCTTGCCAGGGGTCACACAATGTGGTGGGAAGTTCTGGACACACAAAACAAAGCCTTTTCTTCACAGGGCACATAGTTTAACTATGGATTTCATTTCATGAATGCATCTGGTTGACCACTCTAGAAAATGGGATACTGAACTGCATAGTTTGCCCCAGCAGGTCTCTTCTTGTGTTTTTATGCTCTTACTAGGGATGGCCAACTCTGTTTCTCTCAGCTTCTATCCCCACCCCCCACCCCAGTCTTGCATTCAGTTCACTAGATTCCCACATCAGTTTGCATTGTTATTATTGTTCTTAAGAAAAACAGTCCTTGCAAAAGTTCAGTTTTAGAATGCATTTTTTGGTTGGGGAACAGTATTGCAAATTTTGGAGGATGAATTTTGAAGGAGAGCTGTATTTACATATGTATATTGTTTCAGGAAGTGTGGATGAGGTAGATTCATGTCAAAATGAGAAGCAAAGTGGATTCTGACCCCAGTGGCGTAGCGTGGGGGGTGCAGGGGGGGCCAGCCGCACCAGGCGCAACATCAGGGGGTAGGGTTAGGGGGCGCAAATCCATGGGTTAGGGGGCGCAAATTACTTGCCTTGCCCCGGGTGCTGACAACCCATGCTACGCCACTGTCTGACCCCCATCCCTAGTTCAGATATGCCCTTCTAGTGAGAGTGTATGATATTCATTGCAGAATAACTTTGTACATTCCCTGCTAGAAGTTAAACTTCTGATGCTGATAAGGTGATGGCTGGGGAATCATGTTGCCTTGCACCAGTCCAAAAAATGTTAATATCTGTCCGACTGGAGGGGTGGGGGTGGACAAGCAACAGAGCCAGCTGCAGTGAAGTATGAATTAGCTCAGCGGTAGGTCACATGTTTTGCATGTGGGATGTCCCAGGCTCCTTCATGGCATCTTGAGTTAAAAGAGCTCAGGTAGCAGGATCATAGAATCATAGAATCATAGAGTTGGAATAGACCACAAGGGCCATTGAGTCCAACCCCCTGCCAAGCAGGAAACACCATCAGAGCACTCCTGACATATGGCTGTCAAGCCTCTGCTTAAGACCTCCAAAGAAGGAGACTCCACCACACTCCTTGGCAGCAAATTCCACTGTCGAACAGCTCTTACTGTCAGGAAGTTCTTCCTAATGTTTAGGTGGAATCTTCTTTCTTGTAGTTTGGATCCATTGCTCCGTGTCCGCTTCTCTGGAGCAGCAGAAAACAACCTTTCTCCCTCCTCTATGTGACATCCTTTTATATATTTGAACATGGCTATCACATCACCCCTTAACCTCCTCTTCTCCAGGCTAAACATGCCCAGCTCCCTTAGCCGTTCCTCATAAGGCATCGTTTCCAGGCCTTTGACCATTTTGGTTGCCCTCCTCTGGATGGTGAGAAACCCCTGCCTGAGAGCCCTGAGAGTCAGCTGCCAGTCAAAACTGATAGTAATTGATTAGATGCATCAGTGGTCTTGAACCAGCATAAGGCAGCACCAAGTAGAAATATAAGCATCAGTGTCGACAGGCTAATAACAATACACAACATTTATATTAAGCATTTTCACTGTAGTCCTGTACATTTTTGCTTGGAAGCAAGTCCTGCTATAAGTGTGACTTCCTAGTAAGTGTGCTTAGGATTACATTCTTAAGCATGCGAGAGTGCAATCCTATCCGTGTCTACTCAGAAGCAAGTTCAACTCTGTGACGCCCCAGGGAATTTGATGGTGCAATATAATTTAAAAAATAAATAAAAACAAGTAAGTATCAATAGGCTGGGTTTATTAATGGTTTGCATAAGTAAAAAATAAATAAAAAAAATCTGCATTCATCCCAGTATTACTGCAAGAGATATCTACATTTTACATCTTGTGTTTTGTCCCTGGTGTATATACATTTTAATGACTGTGTTAACCCCCCCTCCCCCCCCCAGCCATCCAGGGGAATATAAACTGAAGAGCTGTATACAAATGTAATAAATAGATCATAGGTAATAAAATTCATTTTAAGAATTTCTGGCTTTCATAGGATAGGGTATTTCCCTCTACACACACACACACACACACACACACACACACACACACTCCCCCTCCCTCCAACCTCTTTCATACGTTCAGGGCCTCTGGACTATACATCCCATCAAGATCCCAATATGGTTTTCCAGTCCATAACCAAAGTCAATCCATCACTCCATTCCCAATGTTGACAAGGTCAGAGGTGGAAGGGAGCTTTGGCAGGGCTCCAAAAATACGAGACTCCTTTGAACAGCCAGTCAATCACATTCAATCAGTCAAGGAAAAACTGGAAGGCTTCCTAGCTTTGGAATCTTGGGAGTTTCCTTCTACCATTTCACTGCCCGCTGGGGGAGAATTAACACTGCTCCGAATTCTTTACTGATTCAATCATTTTCTTCCAGTTCATTAATTCTCCTTTGGGTTGATGCAGGGCACATTTTAAAAGGGAGGGACGCAACAAAACACCCTAATGAAATAATAGACTAACTTGTCTCTTCTCGTAACGTCACAAAGTCTTCTCACTTTCACTAGCTGCAAGGACAGGGCCAAGAGGGGCTTCTCTAGTTATTTTTAACTGGTGCCAGAATGGGGCTGGCAAGAGTGTAGGCGATTATCCAATTTGAAGCTTAGCAGATCCAGTGATTTGTAATTGCTTGAAAATACAGCCTGCAGACGATGGTGATTCCTCGCTTAGCCAAACAAACGAAAATCAATTAGTGTCAGTTCCCTTCTGCGCATTGTTACGTTTCCCGCAGTTTGTTTAAGGGAACGGCTGACACTTTTTCATACACATCTTGTGCTGTTACATTTCTGTTTAACTAAGATGTCATGTTGCTTGATTTGCTCAAAATCAAGTCAAGCCCAGCTGAGCAACGAAGTCTGAAATTCTTTTGTGGAATATTTAGCACATTGCCTCTCAGCTGCTCTGTCCTGAAGAAGCAACTAGAATGCAGAGTGAGACCGCCAGATTTTAATGATACAAAAGGGTTGGTCAACTTTAGACGTTATGCAGGGTTGCTGATCTCACTCACAAGGGTTGCCTCCTTATGAAAGCAAGGTAATCCATAAGCTGATGGGAACATGGGGAACTGTCACAATACACTGATTGGTCCATCCAGAGCAGTACACTGACTGGCAGAGGCTTTCCAGGATATCAGATCAGGCTTTCTCCCAACCATATGAGGAGATAGCAGGGATTGAAGCTGGAATTTTCTGTATTCAAGTTATGGTCTTTCCCTTATATTTAATCAGACCATTGGTCCACCTAGCTCAGTATTGTCTATACTGACTGTCAGTGGCTGTCCAGGATTTCAGACTAGGATCTCTTCCATCCCTACCTGGCGATGCCAGGGCCTAGACCTGGGATCTTCTGCATGGAAAGCAGACACTTTTCCCTTCGGATCTTAGCAACATTAGTAAATTAGCCAAACTAATTGCTCAACTACACACTACAGAGGAGGGCCAAGCTAACATGTGATATTAATGGAATAGATTTCCTTGGAATGCAAGCTATTCCTTGCCTTAATTTGCTCATCTGGATGGAGAATGCCAAGGAGTGTGTGAGTTTGTGTAGAAACCAGCCTACTGCCCAAAAATAACATTGACATTTGTTGCTCTGCCCTCTTTTGCTTTTTGCCCCACTCACCACTGGGAAGTGGCCCTTGGGTGGTTGTCCAGAAGGGAATGCAACCCTCGGGCTGAAAAGGGTTTCTTGCCCCAACATAGTAGAAATATAAATTTGCAAGCAACAATTCAAAAATGACCTTTCCAGTTGGGATGAGTGAGACCTAGTGCTTATGTGTGCACAGTTAGATTTTCACTAAAGATAGGGTGCAGCCACCATGCCTCCAATCGGGGATTTAAAACACAACCCTGTGCAGGTTTTCTTGGAATTAAGAACCATTGAGGTGCCCGAGAGTAAGTAAAAAGGCTATGCTTGCTCTGTATAGGATTGCATTGTTAATGTTTGAAGGCACAGAGGCGGGTGAGGAAGGGTTGACGATTGGTAACTCCAGCTGTCCATGGCAACACAATTTTTAAAAGAGGCCTTAAAATATTTTCAAAAGGAAAAGAGGGGTAAAATGGCTATAGGGAGTTACTTGGGACAATTACCAGAAAATCAGGTGTCTCCCTGGTAAATAGTATTTGCATTCCTTCTTCATCTTGCACACACTGCTGTTTTCTCCCCACCTTGATTATGTGACATATTTTGGACAATACTTCCCTTTCCTTCCCCATCCCCACCCCAGATAAAGGGCCATACCTTCAGACGGATCAAGCCTTCTCGCCCTCCGTCCGTGTTTTGAGTTGTTGTGAACAAACATGTTGTCAGATACCGCCAGTACATGCCCATCGACATTCACCGTTGTTGATAACACAACCTGCGTATTAAAAAGGCAGGGGAAGACAAGGCAGACAAATTACTTCCAGAGATCCATGTTTGATGCATTAATTAATCAGCTGAGTTTAAAATCCTATTCTATTTTGGCAAAATGAAATTGTGTCCTGCGGGGCTTATTCCTTCATTGAGGGACAAGATATTTCTGCCTTGCATTAATTTCATTTAGCAAAGCATCCTAAGAACTGGAAGACTCCTTGGGTCTTGGCATCGTAATATGCCAGCAAACTGCAAATGGCCTTAAATTTCATTTCCTATATCAGAAAGTATCACAAACTCTTTTCAGACGTCCTAAAAGGCCCTATTTTGAATACATATGAATATAAAAAGAAGCCTTGTCAGTCAGAGCACTGGTCTATCTCGTTCAGTTCTGTCTACATTGACTGGCAATGGCTCTCTGGGATTTCAGCACCACTCTAACCAACTGAACTATTCAGACACGAGTCCCTCCCTCTCCTACCTGGAGATGCCAGCTATTGAACCTGGGACCTTTTGCACAGCACAGTGCTTCCCCAAAGATGGTTGGATGGGACTGTGCCATCTATTGATCACAGAGCTTATGCACATAGAAGCTCTATGCACTACTGAGTATTCAGGAAAAAGCAAGGTCCCTAATCCAAGATGAGAGGTACCGCAGCTCCAGATACCAGTTACTGTGGGAAGTCAGTGGGGAAAGTCCTGCTTGGGTGCACTGCCTCTTTTACTTCTGATAGGGTGGTCATGTATCCTACTTTATATGCAAGTTGCAATATACAGAGCCTGTTAACATGTAGTCATTGGTGATGTGGGTGGGGTGAACAATAAGCATTCTTTTCAGTGCCAGGTAAAAACATTATTGTTTAGACAAACCTACCCAGATGCTTAGAAAGTTGTTTTTAATTTTAATCTGTTTTAGTATTTTTTGCATGTTTTATAGTATTATTTTTTAAAGTATTGTAATTTTTTTCATTATTTCATTTTTATTTTTATTTTCAAACTGCTTGGTTTGCAAACTCGTTTGTTTTTTTTACACTGAAGCAGTGTAGAAATTTTATGGAAGAAATAGTAAGTAAATAATAAACCCACTGCCCCTCCATGCATTTTTGAACAGTCTAAAGAAGTACTATGCAAAGCAAGTCCATTTCTCAATGCACACCTGGGTAGTGCAGCCATTAGCAATACTGCACCTGTAAGCATTATGGAACATCATATTTAAAAGGCATTTGCCTATGAAGTCAAGGACTCTGTGTACATTTTCCCAAATCACCTAAGCATGGAATACCAATCAAGCTTCGAAAATCAATAGAACAGACAAGCTGGCCCTTACAAATGCAGCACTGGCAAAAAGTCAGGCTCCAGCAAACAGAGAACTCCCATAGCTGTAGGAAACATAACCAAAGGAATGGAAACTCACAGCAGAGGCAGAGGGACTTACCTACGTGAAGGTTAGCCTTCAGTAAGAGGAGGTTGTAGATAATTAGATTGGAACCCAGAATAGGTAAAGGTAAAGGGGTAAAGGGACCCCTGACCATTAGGTCCAGTCACAGAGAACTCTGGGGTTGCAGCGCTCATCTCGCTTTACTGGCCGAGGGAGCTGGCATTTATCCGCAGACAGCTTCTGGGTCATGTGGCCAGCATGACTAAACCGCTTCTGGCAAAACCAGAGCAGTGCATGTAAACGCCATTTACCTTCCCGCCGGAGTGGTACTTATTTATCTACTTGCACTTTGACGTGCTTTCGAACTGCTAAGTTGACAGGAGCAGGGACCGAGCAACGGGAGCTCACCCCGTCGTGGGGATTCGAACCGCCAACCTTCTGATCGGCAAGCCCTAGGCTCAGTGGTTTAGACCCGCATCCCAGTAGAACTCGGAATACCTGAATTCAAACCCCTATTTAGCTATGCTGCACACTGGGTGAGATTGGCCCCCGTGTTTTTTCTCTACCTAGCCCACCTCACAGGGCTGTTTTGAGGACAGAAATAGTACCAGTAGTACCAGGGGCATATTCAAAGGTGAACTTTCTGAAGCAATAACCATTGTTAGAATACGTGCCCCACACTGGGCAAAGGATTGCTCCATTGTAGGGGGCAGTGGACTAGATGGTCTCATGGTCCCTTCCAGCTCTATGATTCTACGAGTCTATGATCCTTCAAAACTCACACCTATCCAAAGTTTGCAAAGCAGTCGTCTGCCAAAGCAACATGTACAAATATGCTCATACTAAAAACATGTGTATACAGTACATGTGCATATTACTGTAAATGTATGTATTACGTTAGTAGAAATGTATTACGTTAGTAGAAATTTCTTTGCAGAAATGTAGGTATTTGCAGATATCAACTGTATAGGAGAAAGTCAGACAAAAATACTGACAGTTTTCCAGAGGACTTTTAAAAAATGTAAATTGCAAACTGACGTGGAAATGTGGAGGACTAAATTTAAAACTGGGACAATAAGAAATTGAAGCACTTGCTCTGAGCAATGAGAGCATCACTGAGGGACATGAGGGGAAGCCCCATTGATGTTAGCTAGCATGAGAGTCAGCACATGCCAAGCCCTTAAACAGCAGGGGGAGGGTATCGCCTTTGTGCCCTGCTGAGGAGCTTGCTGGAAGCTGCTAGCAGCTAGCCACTGTGGAGAAAAAGATTGCTGGACTAGAAGGACCTTTGATCTGATCCAGCAGAGCTTTTGTAATGCTCTTAAGACTTTTGGCTACTCCTGTATTTATTAAAGAACACCCAGTGCATTAAAGATCTTAAATGTGCAAGCAAGGGGCACATAACAGCTCACCTTGCAATTCAGCAGGATGAAGTCATCAAGTTACATAAAGTAAACCCTTTCTAAAGGGTGTCTGGTAAGCTTGTTTTGGTCAAGAATCAGAACATAATTCTCAGGGTGTTTTTGTAAGCTGGAATTTATTCCAAAGCACAAATCATATGATGAGAGTAGTCATATATGAATGATGCATGCCTGTATCAAACATGTACTAGTTTTGCTGCTCTTTTGTTGAGTGTTATTGGTTATAGCATGGCTAAATTGAAATGCTAGTAGTAGCAGTAGTAACAACAACAACAACAATGAATATCTGAAAGCTCCTGAACGTCAACATTTGCAAGTAAATACTGCAAATCCCACACCAAAAATTTATGAATAACCAAAAATGAAATGCACCAGTGAACTTGACTGTGACCTAAATAATCACGCAGTGAGCTTGATGGCTGAGTGGAGATTTGAGCCCCAGTCTCTTGGGACTTAGTCCAACACTCTAACCCACTACACCCCATCTGGGATTCAGTCACAAACAGTTAGACATTCTCTGTAATATCCATCTTGCCAGTTTTGCTGGCAAACAATGTATGAACAAGGGCTTATATTGCCCCTGCTCACTGACTTGCTGCAATTTGTACATGAGTGCAACCATTAATATATGATTCTACTGACATGCATTCTATTACACAGCAGGTATCTTATTGCTAGGGACGCGGGTGGCGCTGTGGGTTAAACCACAGAGCCTAGGACTTGCCAATCAGAAGGTTGGCAGTTCGAATCCCCGCGACAGGGTGAGTTCCCGTTGCTCGGTCCCAGCTCCTGCCAGCCTAGCAGTTCGAAAGGACGTCAAAGTACAAGTAGATAAATAGGTACCGCTCCAGCGGGAAGGTAAACGGTGTTTCCATGCGCTACTCCGGTTCACCAGAAGCGGCTTAGTCATGCTGGCCACTTGACCTGGAAGCTGTACGCCAGCTCCCTTGGCCAATAAAGCGAGATGAGCACCACAACCCCAGAGTCGGCCACGACTGGACCTAATGGTCAGGGGTCCCTTTACCTATCTTATTGCTAAAGAACAACCAGGTGCCTCTGGGAAGCCCACAAAGGACAGGAGCAAAACTCCTCTTCCACCAAGTTCTCCAACTTTCAGAGCCTCTGACCTGGAAGAGAGCTGTATATCCATTGTTATCCTCCATGAATTTATCAAATCTCTTTTTAAAGCCATCTAAGTTAGTGGTTGTCACTATGGTCACATCCACACCAGATATTTAAAGCAAATTTAAATCACATGTCTTTCCCAAAGGAATCCTGGAAATTGTTGTGTACCCCTCACAGAGATACAATTCTCAACACCCTCAAAAAAAAATACAGCTCCTACGATTTTTGATTATTTTTTTTTAGGGGAAGCCAAATGCTTTACATTGCTTTAAATATTTGGTGAAGATGTGAACTACATCTTCTGGCAGTGAATTCCATAGTACTGTGTGAAGAAGTACTTCAGCTTGTCTATTCTGAATCGCCTTCTGGTCAGTTTCATTGGATGACCCTGAATCAGTGGCAGAGAGCAGGCGAGGGCAGGGCTGGTGCACGTCTCGGGGCGGAGCACGCTGCCCGGGGGCGCGCCACCTGCGGGGGTGTGGTGCCCAGCACGGGGGGGGGGCACAATGGCACCCTGGGGATCACACTGCCGGGGGCGGTACGCTCCCCCCCCCACTCCTCTTCTTCCGCCAGTGCCCTGAATTCTAATATTATGAGAGAAAGCTCTCTCAATTCACTTTCTCTCCACTGTGCATAAAGTTAAGGACCTCAATCAAGCCCCCTCCTGTCACTATTTTCCTTAACTAAAAAGCCTCAAACATTGTAACCTTCCTTCATGCAGGAAGTGCTCCAGCCTCCTGATAATTGTGGTTGTCTTACCTGGCACATTTTCCAGTTCTACACCTCCATTTTGAGATGCAGAACCATACAATGAATAGATTCTCCCAGAGTGGCTGGGGAAACCCAGTCAGATGGGCAGGGTATTATTATTATTATTATTATTATTATTATTATTATTATTTTCCTTAGTTCCTTAGTTCAATTCCACCATTGTTCCTCCTGGCTCACACTGCCTGCACACTCCCAACCAGCCGAAGATGATGAGCTCTTGATCCGTCGTCTTCCGAGGGCTGAATGAGGCGCGGAGGCTGCCACAGCCACTTGAATGCAGCTAAGCCCCTCCCCCAGGCCAGCCCTATTGGCTGGCCAGCCAAGGGGGCAGCACGGCAGCCAGGAGATGACGCAGGGGGCCGAACATGCCCCCCTGCTGCCGTGGGAATGGTTCCCGCTCACAATATCTCCCCTCTCTGAGGAGGAGGAGAGGCTTTGTTTGATCAACGTGCAGAGGGGAGGCAGAAGAAATGGAAAGAAATTACTCCTGTGGCAAGAAATTACTCCTGTGGCAAACTCTGCAGGTGCAACAGTCTCCACAGTGTGCAGAAATCAAAACAGAACAACTGCAGGTTCCAGAGGGTTTTGTTGTGTGTCAAGAACCCATGCCCCCACATCATGTTGAATAATAACACATGGACACCATATTTTAGGTTAATGGGCAAAATTTAGGCCACAACTTTATTGGTTACAGAATGTGAGTGGTATTGGCTTAGGCACTGGAATTGAACTGACTATATCTGACTCCTGCCCACCTGCAGGAAGTCTCACAAGGGTTTACCACCAGTAGGGTGAGCCCTGCTGATGCACATCAACTAGGATCTCCCCCAGGGTCACTGATAGGGGTCATGCCATGGCCCTAGCCACTGTCTGGGCTTCGGACAGAGACTATGCCCCTCAGATTCCTTTAACAGAATACCCTTTAGTATGAAGGAGCAGGTGATGGCCACACCTCCCCTCCCCTGAACAAGGTTTTACCAATGCCTAACCACCAAACCTTACAAAGTTGTGACATTTGTTACGAGGTGGGCGAAAACCAAATGGCCAGTGCCAATTTGCCAAGTGGAAAAATTCCTACCAGGCCCCTCAACGGCGACCAACCGAGGTCCATAGCAAGGCCAATATAGTCAATGCATGAAAAGAGGACGGGAGGGAGATCTGTGGAAGCTGGAACAAGAGGGAGATCCCCTTGCCGTGCTACGGTTTAAAAGGGGGGTAAGCCACCCCCCGGCCGGCTGGGTTGGCTGGCCGGGGGCCATATCGTGGGGCTTCGCCGGCCCCCGATGTGTGTGGAGGCCACGTGATCCAGCCGCAACACCATCCCACTCGGAAGTGGAATGGCTTTCTAAAGCTAATCCTGAATCCTGAGTTGAGGTGATGTTGGGTTTGTCCAAAGCAAGGCAGGGGTGGTGAAGCCCTTTATGGTGCCTTGGTGGACCAGATTTTTTTTTTATATAAAAAAAAAACCCTGCAGAAAAGCATCTGCTAAAAGTGAAACTATATCTCTAAGCTTCCCATAGAAGGAAGAGGCTAAAGTGGGGAAGAGGAGTAGAGGAAAGGGAACAGCTTTGCAAAACTGAAACGTACACCTCTATCTAATGTAAAAAATCCGGGATCAGTGGGGGAATGGGGAGCTCCTTTACAAATTACAGGTCTACACTGTAATGACAGGAAATGGTTTTACCAGCATTCTCCTATCCCAGTGTTTTGAGGAAGGGAGCAGATTTTCAGGAGTGAAACCTAAGTCTTTAAGCTTACAGAAGACAACAAGATGGGGTTAAGGATGGGGCAGCGGGGAAAGCTCCTTTGCAATTGACTGGGCTACTGTTGCTTATAATCAGACAGAATTATTTTAACTGAAAAGCAGACATCTTTTATTTCCTCCCACCTCAAAATCAAATTTTCTTTACTTTTTTTAAAAGGTTTTACCCCTTATGGTTGTGAAAAGGGGGCTCTTTAATGTTGCCTCTAGCTGCATGGGAGCCATAACTGCCATATAGCTAAAGTAATATCAAAGGCTGCAATCCTATACACATGTAAGAAGAATCTCCTGGTGTGTTAAGTTGTGGGTGAACATATCATACGACACAGCGATTCTTCAAACAGCTCTTGTTTATTCACAGGCCAGAACAGAACAGAACTGAAGGGTTCAGTCAGCCTGCTTATATAGAGCTCCAGTACAACGTAACTGTAACAATTTTCTAAAACTATCCAATCACTGAACGTCACTTTCAATCCCTTATTTGCATAACTATCTACAGTATCCCCCTGCTGGCCGAGGGTGAGAACTTCAGTACATAACATGGTGGATCAGACCAAAGGCTCATTTAGTCCAGCACCCCATTCTCACTAGATGCTTATGGGAATCCTGGAAGCAAGACATTAGCACAACAGTGCTTTCCCACTTGTGCTCCTCAGCATACTACTTCTGCTGCTGAAGGAGGAGCATAGTCACTGGGGCTACAAGGCATTGATAGCCTTGTTTTCCATGTATTTGTCCAAACCTCTTTTAAGGTGGTGGGCATCACTACATCTTGTGGCATAAAATAGGAGTTATGTCTACCCCAGGATCATGTTGGTTGCCCTTTCCTGAACCATTTCCACCTCTACAATATCTTTTTGGGGATGCAGTGGCTACAACTGCACACAGTATTCCAAATGTGGTCACACCATAGATTGCTAGAATGCTATTGTGATATTGGCAACCTTGTTTTCAAATCCTTTTGTAACATGGACTTGACCTTTTTCACAGCTGCCACACACTGGGTCAACATTTTCACTGAATTATCATGACTTCTCTTTCCTGGTCAGTCACCACTAGTTCAGGCACCATCAGTGTGAGTGTGAAATTAGAATTTTTTGCCTCACTTGTTTAGATTGGAATCATATTTCTCATTTTAATTCAATTCACTCAGTTTTGAGAGGTTCTTTGGGGTTCCTCTCAATCCCAGCTCACTGTTCAGCCCAATTATTTATGAACAAATTAAAACACAGAGATCCCAATGACAGTCTTGGACAGACTCCACTACATCCCTCCACTGTCAAAACTCTCCATTTATTTCTGGTCTCTTCTTCCTGTTACTGATCCTATGAGAACCAGTTCTCGTGCCCCATGACTGTTCATCTCACTCAGGGACATTTTCAGAAGTCCATGTACACAATGTCTATCCATCTGCTTACTTACCCACTCAGAACACTAAAGGTTAGTTAGATGGGAGTTGAGGAAGCTATGCTGGCAAGACTTATTGTTCTATATGTTTGGTAATTCTATCTTTGACAAAGCTTTTCACCAGTTTTATCAGAAAGATATTAAACTAACTGGCCTGTAATGTCTCACCTCAATTCCTAATAATAATAATAATAATAATAATAATAATAATAATAATGTGTTATTGGTCAGGTATGGGTATTAATCTTAAGGTATGGATGTTTATCTTACTTTTTTTGTAAGAAAATCACCAATTTCACATTTGAGTTAAGAACTTCTTCAATGCCATCTGGACCTGGTGGTTTGTTCATTTTTTATTTGTCAGTACAGCCTAGAGCTTTTTCTCTTATCACCCACTATTTTTATTTATTTTATTAATTAAATTTATTTTCTGCCCTTATTCCCAATAGAGCCCAGACTGGCATATGAGAGACATTGCACACACTTTTGTAAATCAAGAAAATCTTCAATAATAATAATAGTAATAAATTATGGGGAAAAAGGAAAAAAGAAGAAGGAAGACCCCAAAAATCCATGGAGAAATTCAGAGGAGAATTTTGGAAGCACCCATATTCCATAGACCAATATGCATTCATTAAAGAATAAAAAGCTAACCCTGTGTGGGAATATTCTCAAACCTGTGTGTCCCACTTTCAGAAAGAGAATTTCTGGCTTTAACAGCTGACAAAACTGTTCTTGGCCCACAGAAGGGAAACCTGCTCTCTGGGAGAATCTTATGCTGACTGAAAGAATGCTTTGTCTTCTCAAGATGAACTTAATTCATTCCAAAAGGTGCCTGTCATACTGCGCATTAATGCTGTACTCGCATTCCCGCCACAAAATGTGTTGCTTTCATGTGCCAATAGATTTCATCATTGTGCATTTGGGTGGAGCTGGGACTCTGCTCCAAAGTGAACATTTCCCCTGTGACATAAGAGAGCCCAGTCAGATGCACTTCATTATTTTCTCTTAAACAATGGAAATAAATTTTAATCTCTTGCTGGCCAGCCCAGACCACACTTCAGTGGCAAGGGAATAAGGCTGAATTATTCCAGTGTCTGAAATATTTACGAGAAGATTTTAAATTGTAACCAAATGTAAATCAAAACGTATATTATTGCACAAACATAACACACACACACACAATTCCAACCATGCACAAGCAGAGACTATATATTATACACACCCACTGGGATAGAGGTATAAACTTATATATACACCGGAAGCATACAGTCGACCACAGATCATTCTAGCATATTTTTACATATATGTGTGTGTGTGTGCTTAATTTAATATGACTGGAGGTGGCAGTGGCAGAAGGTATCAAAAACAATCATGTAGTGGGAGATTTGGGGCCAGAGAAGATGGGATGTGGCAGCCATGTTTGTTTTCTCATGGTTCTGCCTCATTTTTCATATAAAGTAAGGTGAGGAAATATATTATTTTTTACAACAAAAACAGCATGTGGAGGAGGAGACCTGACTGCCCCACTGCCTTATTGCAGGCTTGGATCCTTTGAGCTCTTCCCTCCCCAGCCTGGTTCTCACCCAGTATCTCAGTGCCAAACTAGGAATGGTCCAATTTTTTGATCTCCTATGGGTGTGCTTCCCACCACCACCACAAAAAAAGAAAAATCTCTCAGCGGTTTCCATAAATTAGTATAAAATATTCACCAAAAATACAGATAAAATCCACAAAATTTAAAAACAAGTATACATAATAAAATGGTAAATAATACTAAGCACCATCTCCCTGACGTTAATAGATCTATTGATTTACTACACATTATAATTTATTTCGACATTATCCCAATTGTCTTGGATTTAGGGGGCTGGGGAGTTTCTCTTACCCCACACCTACACAGAATAATCTAGATAACGTTGAAATAAATAATTAGTAAATTAATTCACATTTTTGCAGTCTCTTACATACTATGGATGGGACGCGGGTGGCGCTGTGGGTTAAAGCCTCAGCGCCTAGGACTTGCCGATCGAAAGGTTGGCGGTTCGAATCCCCGCGGCGGGGTGCGCTCCCGTCGTTCAGTCCCAGCGCCTGCCAACCTAGCAGTTCGAAAGCACCAGCGGGAAGGTAAACGGTGTTCCGTGTGCTGCGCTGGCTCGCCAGATGCAGCTTGTCACACTGGCCACGTGACCCGGAAGTGTCTGCGGACAGTGCTGGCTCCCGGCCTCTAGAGTGAGATGAGCGCACAACCCTAGAGTCTGGCAAGACTGGCCCGTACGGGCAGGGGTACCTTTACCTACATACTATGGACGGTGTCCAAAGCACTCTTCTACTAGCACAAGTTATGCTTGTGCAGCAGAAATTTATCCGCTTCTCCCCCTTCCCATGAAACCCAGCACCCTTCCCAAATCTGCTCCAGGGGGTGGGGAGGAGATCCAGAAGAGATTTGGGGTAGCATGGAGGAGGGGGAAGTGTGCTACCATGATGGGTTCCTTAGCACTACACTGGATACAACCCTATGCACTAGGCCCAAATACACATATATGTGAACAGCCCAGGTACACCTAATTGTGTATATTCCATATCTGCACTCTCAAACCTTGGCAGTAGTACTCTAGGACAGCAAGGGAAATGTTTAACAAACCTACCTTTCAAACTGCCAAATCAGTATGGGCACAGCAGTCCCTGGCATATGTTGGTTCTAACATGTTTGTTACCGTTACAGCCATCATTACCATATGACATTCACAGCTCATAGTATGTGTGTCCACCAGAACAGTACACAAATATGCTGTGTATTGCAACAAAAATAACAAAACAGATTCCAGCCTTTGCTTCTTGTATTTTGGGCAACTAGAAGGAAATGTAGTATTCTGTAACATGGCATGGCTGATTGGAATCTTGAAAAACAACACTCCACATAGCAATATTTTGTTGCACATCCCAAGTGATCACTAAGTATAGAACATCCACACTCAGAGCCAGTATGCCTCTGATTAGAGGAACTGTACCTAGGGCTGACCCAAGGCATTTTGGCACCTGAGGCGAACCACAAAATGGCAACATGCCCCCTTTGGACTAGGGAAGAAGGGGTGAGTGAAGAGCAAAAGGGGAATGAAGATCTACATCAGGAAGAAGGGTGGGAGGAGACCAGCAGCACCTCCTAGTCACCAAGAATGCTGGCAAGGAGAAGGCAGATGCAGCCTCCAACAGCCTTAGCTGTTGCTGCCACCGCAGCAGCATCAGTGGGTGATGTATTCCTTGGAGGCCAGATCTGCTGGCCCTGTGGATCCTGCCACTTGAGGTGGTCACCTCGCCTTGTTTCATGGATGGGTCAACTCTGAGTGTACCTCTACTTGTTGGATACTAGGGGCAAACTAGTGCTGTGCCAAGATCTGTCTTCTGGTTTCTCAAAAGTTTTCTTCCTCTGTGAAAGAGGCTTCCATTTATGTACCTCATGGGCGCTGTAGAACTTCATTGGAATTTTGGTTGGTCTTCAGTGTGGCATAAACCTGTTCTCTGACAGGTGGCCAAGGGTAGTGTATGTGTTTTTCTTTCCATCAGAAATTTCTCCAGCACTCTACTGCCTTTTTGGTTGCCCTCACTTTCCATTCCACCCCATGGAATAAGTTACATCACGATGCCTTCCCTGGGTTTGGTTGAAGTGCAGACTCCCAAGAAGGCTGCAGAGTGCAGATCACTGGTGGGATGCTTTACAGAATGAAAGACGAGACACTCACAATGACCCCTTGGCCACTTGCATCCCGTGAGAATTTCACCAACTTTTTATCTCCCCTTTGATAATTTTCAGGTGAAATTTCTTTTCTCCATTAGTTAATGGAGAATGGTCAGGGAGGAAACGCAGGAGACATTTTCTGGCACAGGGCTAGAGAGAGTACGAGATGAATCTTCATCATCTTCCACCCAAGCTTTTCCTTCACCATGAATCATTCACCTACTTTAAAATATACCTACTGTAGCTCTCAGTGACTCCTGATACCAGTTGAATGATTCCTGACTACTTTAATAATGATGGGTTGGTTTTATTGTATATTGAATTCGTTTTGAATTGCTGTTTTGTATTGAGTTGTTTTATTGTATTCTACCTTGGGATTATTGGAACCACCACAACAACATATTTTACCAACGAAAAGCTGCTTAGCATTATGGATAAGAAATTGTTCTTTAATAGAGACATAGCTCCACTCAAATCTCATGCCGAAAATAGACCACTGCCAAGCATGTTTTATACTGAAGAGTTAAAAGTCCATGATTTTTGTGTTTTGTTTTGTTTTTTTAAAAAAAGGAAGCGGACATTCCTCTATAGTCTCCAGCTCCCAGGCCCTCCCCCTTTCACCAGCCAACAGCTTTCCCCCAGTGAGCATTTCCTGGGTCATGGAGGGTGACCCTTTCCATCTGGAATCAATCAGTCAACTCCTGACAACTTCCTGAAACACCTCACTCCATTTCCTGTTCTCTCCCCCTTCTCCTTTCCCCCCTCGTTCGCTTCACTCTTCAAAACTGCAGGCCGCAGCAACTTAATGTTAGAGGGTCAGGCACAGTTAGACTCCAAAACACTACACAAGAAAACCTTTGACCTTCAGAAATCTTTACATCTTAGCTAAACAAATCAAGGTCAATATTTCTTACCATTATCTTGTTAACCATTTAGGTGCTTTCCCCCTCCCTTCTTTTGCCAATGCCCTCCTGATGGCATATCCATCAATACCACTTGTTCACCCATTATCATAAAACATGACATGCTTTTGTTTTCTTTAGGGGTATTTAAGGCTGGTGAAAGGCATTGGACTGACATCCCTGGAGATCTAGGTCTGTTAGGATAACTGTTGAGCACCATAGGCAAGTATCGCTTGTATAGCTAAGCAAGAAGTCAGGCTAAGGCCTTCCTGAAAGACACTTTTCTAGTTTGGGTTCGGTTTTGCCAGCCAAGATTAAACACTGGTGGCATGAATGAGGTTGTAATCAGGTGATCGGGGTCTAAGAGGGTATAGTTGCTTGTCTCTCTCTCGAGTTAATCGCCAACATTATTCTCTAAATAATGGGACCTCACAGGTGTCTGTTTTGGTCCTTAAAATTTCTTCTTCTTTCTGCAAAGCATGTAGGAATCACTCATTTATTTGCTCCCAGACTGACTGCCACACAGGCACCTGAGTTTGCTATTAGTGGGGGCCACTGTGAGAACCAGCACTAACTGAAATATAATGGTGTCATGAATGTACTCCAAGGATATTCTTCTGCTAGAATTGTTCTGGGGTTTGTGTTCCCAATGAGTGTCCAGAATTTGTGCAGCCTATCTCATCCCTCAGTGAAATGGTGGGGGTGGAATCCTGTTATGGTTCCAAGAGAGGGGTGGGGATCCTTTATAGCACCGGACATCTGGAAATAATACGAAATTCATGATGTACTTTCCCTTATAACTGCTCAGTTACACTAACATATTTTTCTAGTTTGGCAAAAGTTGCTATGCTATTAAATTTTTAATATTTATTATTGTTATTTTCATCATGGGAAGAAGAAAAACAAGTCACAGCAGCCTTCCATTCTGCTCTCTCTTTCCATTCAGACAAGCTTCCCGAAGTTATCCATTGGGGTTCCAGTGTGAAAGGAAGAGATAAATTGACTAATGAATTTGTCTTTGTGAGTGTGCACCAATTTAGTTAACAGGGATTAACTCATTGTTAATACTGCCTAATCACTGAAAGTGATATTTCTCCTTGCTTCTGTCACTGCTCTCTCTTGACAAAGAAAAGTGGCAGCACCAGGAGGCTTAGGAGGTTAGTAGTGAGTCCCCTTTCTGGGGTGTGGACCTCAGCAAAAGCCTGATGGTGCCAACTCTGCTGGTGAAGAGTGTAAGATTGAACCAGAAAAGGACAGACAGTTTGATAAACATAGAAAAGTTTTACATGCATAAAATGATATGGTTTGAATGCATTGCATTTAAAATGCTATGAAATAATTGATGACTCATCACTGGAATCCTAGAGATCTTTAACAGGAGGAGATGAATCCTGAAAAGTCAGTTGCAGCAGTAGCAGAAGCAAAAGCTCTGTGATGATGATACAAGTATGTTACTCAGGATCTCTCTCTGGGAACAGAGAGAGAAAAGTTTATTGAACTTTATTAAGGACTAAAAAGAATATGGAATGACATTGCTTAAGAGCAATGTGTGACTTTGTATTATGTAACATTTATTTGTAACTGTTTTCCAGTAAATCTTTGAAACTCATCCTTGTGGTGAAGAGCAAATTCATTTCTACTCTACACAAGGTCCAGATCAGGGATTCCACTTGCAATGACTCTAACACAGTTCTAGCTCATTCCTTGTTTCTGCCTTCTGGTTGCCCTTTGAGCTAGACCTTTAGCTTGCTTCCTCAGCATTGTCATCTGGCTTGTCCTATAGAAGTATCCCACAGTTCTTGATTCGGAGCTCCTGGCTAACCTCATGCTGCTGCCAATGGCAAAGCTGTGTCAGCCACAGTTTCTGAGGCTAACTTACCTCAGAGGAAGACATCAGGTGTGCCATAGTGAGCTCCTTGCTAGAATAATATATACATAAACTACAGTGTGGGTGTTGTGAAAGCACTACGTGTTTCAAAAGTGACCGTGCAGGAAAGAATGGGAAGATTCTGTCTCTTCAGCCAATTTGTGTGAATAAATGGGTGGAGGAAACTTTTTAATATATGTATGTATAATGTTGAATCAAGTGACAGTGAGAACACTCTAAAGGGTTTGTGATATTCATTCCAGATTATTAAGTCTGTAGTAAGAGAATGCAGTCGTACCTTGGTTGACGAATGCCTTGGGAGTCAAACGTTTTGGCTCCCAAACGCCGCAAACCCGGAAGTGTTCCAGTTTGCAAACGTTCTTTGGAACCCAAACGTTCAACGTGGCTTCCTTCAGCCAATCGGAAGCTGCTCTTTGGTTTCTGAATGTTTTGGAAGTTGAACAGACTTCCAGAATGGATTCCGTTCGACTTCTGAGGTACAACTGTATAACAGAATGTAATTTTCGCTGCTGTGAAACATGACCAGAGGGGAGCTGAATACTTTGAGAAAATGTATTCAGTCTCAAAAATCTCAGAAAAATCTGTCTCCACAGAGCTTTCGAATATGCCTAAGCAGTTTAGAGGATCAGAACTAGATTAATTTAACAACTTGCAGGAAATGTATTTTGCCCCTCCCCCCTCCCAAATTAGAACCATGAAGGAGGAAAAAATAAATGATTTGGGATATCTACAAGATTTGCTCCTGGGCCATATATGTGTGTTGCTGTACATACAGACCTCTTGAGTGGGCAGACTGTCCCATTCTGTTCCAACCACCCCACATATGCAAGGAAGTGTCCATTCAGATAAGCTAGATCCATCTGGAGGAACTACTCATGCATAATATTGTAATAAATCAATGAATTCGGGGAACTATTCATCCCAGTGTGCCTCAATCTACAAATGCTCGTGTAATTACAGTGAGTGTGAATTTTTAAGATTCATTAAGGGGACACGAGTCATTCAAGTATAGGTCATGTCCATAGATTTCAGTGGGTCTACTCTGTGTAGAACTTTGTTGGATACAACCAGGAAATTATACATCCTATTCTCAAAGACGCATCCTAGAAATAGTTGACTAGTCTTTTTATCATTCAATCTCAATGCATTCGTGATATTTCCAATTAATTTGATGAAACAATGCCTTGTTAGAAAAAGGGGAGGGGTTTCCACAAAATAACGTCACATCACTGATCACGTCTCATGGTAAAGTTATGACACAGAAGGACTCTGGCTGGAGAACTGCATTGCAAAATTCCAAGATGGGTGAGTTTAGAAGGACGGCCGTGCTCCAGTTCATGTACTGTTTCGGAAAGTGCAAATGAGGTAGGTTTACCTTTAAATGTGAACTGATTTTCTCCCTGGACATGTACTGGCACCTAAAAAGCCTTGTGCCATATCTACATCAGTTACCTTCAAATAGAGGGTTCCCTTCTGACAGTGTTTCTAATACTATACAAGGTTACATGAACACCCTACCACATATACCCGGTATATATGACCCTTCTATAACCTGTACATGATCTGGCATAGAGATAAAATTCACTCAGATCTTTTTGTTCCCCTCACCTACTTTTCTGTTTCTAAAACTTAATTAAATCAAGCGTTTGAAGAAACACCCCCCTTTATTCCTTCATTCTGCATGTACAACGCCTGTATCTTGTTTTAACAAATCTGAGATGGTCTGACATTTTTAGGATTGACAAGTGTCCATTGTAACCTAAATCATAATCTCTGGCACTTTAATTATCTTTTGCTGATATAGGGCATATGGAAGAAGTTGGATGAAAGATAAAAGAGTACGCATTTTTGGGGCTGCAAAAACATTACTGATATTCTGAGATGATCTTCACACTAAAAACACTTGAGTAGAACTCTTATCAGCATCTGTGTGAAACCTTTCAGAAGAGAATAAGTTTTAGTATTTTTTTGCATTCTTTAATAGACCATATAGAGTTTTAATGTGGGATCCATGAATCTCTGGGCACCTACAGTGCATAATGAGTAGCAGTGGAAGGAGCTCAGAAAAAAATACTGAAAGAGTACAGAAAAAAATGTAGAAAGAAAAAATACCATATTCACCACCACAAGGAGAGAATTAAACAAAGAGCACTTAAAGATCAATTTCCCCTTGCAATCTGAAATGGTACCAGTTATGTTGCGAGGACGGGTTTTGAAGCTATAGTCAAGAGCCCCACCCAGAAGAAGGAGCAAGCAGATCCTCAATGTAGCAGAAATGATTTAACACATTTGGAAGTAAAGTAAAACACATTTAAACTGAAAGTGGTGGCCTCAGAAGACCATTAAGTCCAATGCAGCTGTGCTGAGGAATTGTACAATCTATTCTACCACCTCCAGACTTTACCACCTCATTTCACTCCATGTGTACACAAAGCCTTAACTAATTCCTCTTCAGATTTCAATCCAAGTTCTGAGTCTCAAACTTTAATAAATCAAAGGTACCCATACTATTCATGCAACTTTATTGGGGGCTGGGGGGGGGGGGGCAAAATGTTACAACAGGTGCAACATTCAAGGTTAAAAGTGATTTTTTTCAAGTCAGTAGAACGTTGTATTTTCAGTGCTTGGCACACATGGGCTGCAACCGAAGTGTCTGCAACTATACTGGTAAATAAGAAGGCAAGACACAAGGCAGGGTGATCTGGGTCATATTTATTCATTTTCACACAAAAGATCTGCAGTAGGGAACCTTAGTAAGAGATTCTAACTGCTCACAACCAATGGTGCCAGGGCTGAGGGGTTCTCATCTACCCCCTCATTGAAGCCTCGTCTTTTCAGCTGAGTAGGGAAACCTTCCTGTTATATACTCCCTTCCAAGGCCCCATAACTCTAGGTGTCTGCTACAGGTTGGCCCCCAAAAGGCCCCTGACAACAAGCCCCATGGCTCTGAAGGCTAGTTGTGAAATTATACTCTTAAAGGTATCTGAGGGTCAGGGACAACATTTTCCATTCATCCTTGTATTTGTCACATGCAGCGCTGTTTCCATTCCGCTGCTTGAGAGGACACAGCCCTGGTTGGAAATTGCATAGCATCCATAGTAGCATCTGCCATAAAGGCTTGTGCCTGAGGAAGTTTAGAAGTAGTTTGACGCTGAAGTATTGCATCTGGGGGAAGGGAGTGCCAGAGGTCCTCAAGCCACACAGCACATGCGTGTGCAGAAGAAGATGCTGCACAAGATGCTCTTATAGATAAGGCAGCCATATCGTGGATCTTACGGAGTGCAAATTTCCTGTCTGTCCAAAACTACATTATCCATCTTGTTATCTGCTGTGGTGAAATTAAGTAACTTATAAAAATTAAGTTGTTATTCCACCCCATTCATTTCAATGCAAAGGAAACACAATGCAAATAGCAGGAAAATGTAAATGAGTTATGTACATATCATTTGTGGGCAAAAAGCAACAACAACAGTGAATATATATTTGCTGGTTTGATTTCTGTCTCGGCATGAAACAAATACAGTCGTACCTTGGAAGTCAAACAGAATCTGTTCGGGAAGTCCGTTCAACTTCCAAAATGTTTGGAAACCAAGGAGGGGCTTCTGATTGGCTGCAGGAAGCTCCTGCAGCCAATCAGAAGCCATGTAAGCCACATTGGATGTTTGGGTTCCAAAGAACATTTGCAAACCAGAAAACTCACTTCCGGATTTGTGGCGTTCGGGAGCCAAAATGTTCAACTCTCAAGGCGTTCAGGATCCAAGGTACGACTGTAAGTGAACATTGGCCATATCCACTCTGAGTTTTGAAACTGAAGAGGCCAAAGGAGGGGTAGAACAGGCTTAAATAGCTTTATGCCCTCCTCCACCCTGGTTGATGCAGAGACTTCCCTTTCTCAAAGTGATTACAAAGGCCATTTGCTGCTGCAGACACTGCAAAAGAGCCAGAAGTGGAATTCCGGAAGGGAAGACATCAGGAATCAAAGCAACAACAGAGAAATGTTTATGCAATTGTTGTGGACCCCCCCCCCACAAGAAAATCTGGGAATACTATATGACAGACCCTCTTTATTGCACTATAGATAATGTGCCAAATTTAAGTGTCAAAGGGAAATAAGGAAAGGTACATTGATTCTTCAGTCACACACAGGTTAGATTGCTGTAATATGGGGGCTGCCCTTGAAGATAGCCTGGGAACGCCACCATCTGTACAGAATGTGGCGGCCACAGACTTGTCTAAACCATACCATGATGGTCTGGTACCAGATTCGATTTACAGAATAAATCCTCTCTCTCCAGGTTGAAAGCTAACCTGCTGGGTTGTTTTTCTTTAAGAAGCAACCCTGTTTCCTACCCCCAGCACCCTTAAAACCACCTGCAGCAAGGCTCTGTGTTTACTCTTTCATTATGTTTGCTCAGTTATCAAGCTACAGTAGCAGAATCAAATGGCGAGTGGTTAGGCTCGAGGCATTATAGTGGTATGTGGAGAACTGCTGTGAATGTGTTACGTCTGCACACAGCCTTAAACAATTACAGCGTGGAAAGGAGAGAGAAAGAGAGATGAGATTTAGTGCCTGTGTCTCCTCAGCCCCCTCCTCCTCCTCCCCCCCCCCCCCATGTTTCCAACTTGACACACTTCACCTCCTTCTGTGTTTTTATTAGCTGGTATTCTCAATACATCAGCGACAGCTATGATGAAACCAGTGGCAGATTTTCCTGCAAAGCAGCTGGGTCATTGTCCCATGGGCCTTGTTGCCTTTACCATGCAAGATCTTTAAAGTGACCATGCCTGGATCAGCCGCCGTTTTGAAAGCACTTGAATGGACAATTCTGAGCATGTTAAAGTGTGTGTGTGTGTGTGCGTGTGTGTGTGTGTGTTGGACGTGCGCATGGCTCACAGACAGAGCTACTTTGAAAAATTCAGAGACAGCTACCGATCATGAACACAGTCCCTGCTATGGGCAGTTGTACATGCAAGTGCCTTGCTTTGGGGTGTCAAATCAAATATACATCACTAGTTGGCAGGGTACATCACCTCCCCTCCTGGGCATTCAGAAGGGGGAAGCGGGGGAAGCAAGGATTAAATACGACAAATGCAGGGAAAACTTTAACAATATATGATGGTGTTTATCATTTACTGTCATCTCATTTATTACCCATGGTGTCAGTGACGAGGAATGGAAGCGAAAAGACAGACAACTTACTTAACAGAGAATCCCATAACACTTACCTGGAACCGCCGCATATCTCGAGGGTTCCCGGCTGTTTTCAAACAATTCTGATTGCACTTGAGGAAGAATTTTAAGAAGAATCTGTAGGGGGAAAGAGAGAGCGTGTGTGACATCTTCCACTTTAAAAAATGGTGTCTGTTATTATTTACTTGCTTTGTGCGGATATGATTGTGCCTTGTGGCAGAATCCACCGGGAGAGAACAACAGAGTGTTTTAAAAGCATGCTGTCAATTAAAACAGATTAAAATGACATTTCTTGTGGAATTTATTTGCCCTGCAAAGAAATACCTAGTGCTATTAGAAACCAGAGATCTTTAAAAACAAAACAAAAAAACTTTTAGCTCACAGACAAGCAAGGCAAAATACAATAGGTGAAGCTTCCAACGTGAGGACAGAGGCAAGAACAGTTGCATTGGGAATTTGAAGCAATAAAACAAAAAGAAAGAATAAAGATAATAGACATAGAATTCCCCCCCCATAAAAAACCCTGAAAGTATTTGTGTACTCATGAATGCAGCTCTGCAATTTATATCTCTTTATCTGGGTCTAAGTGACATTCGCACATTATGTAGATGCGAAACTGGGATTTGCATGAAATTCAGAGGAGCTGAAGCCAATCCTAGTGTTTTCATAAGTGTATGCAGGGCTTTTATATATATATAGAAAAAGTTGAGTTGAAGCCTCAACATCTCAACAAGAGGGTCTCAGTACCAGTGCTGGAAAAGACCTCTTTCTGAGATCAACTGTTGGTCATGATAGACCAAGGCTGGAGAACCTTTGGCCTTCCAGATGCTGATGGTCAGGGATGATAGGTGTTGTAGTCCAACAACATTTGGGGGGGGGGGTTGTCACAGGCTCTCCCCATCCCTGTGGCAGACAATACTGAGACAAAGGACTAAAGGTCTGTTTAAGTGTCAGGCAATTTTATGTGGTGATCTCATCCATACACTACATTTTAAGGTATATACTTAAAAAAGTGAAGAAACCATAATGAGGTCAAACATGGTGAAGTGGACAGAATTTTGAGTTTTGGTGTGGAGGGACATGGGGCCAAATCCCTACGCAGCTCATCAACCTTACTGAATAGCCTTGGGCAATTCTCTCTCAGTTTAGATTATTTTATAAAATTGCTGGGAGCTTACATAAAATATGAAATTCATGTAAGAGCTGTTCACAGAGCCCCCCCCCCCAAAGCATGGAGGAGGGAGGGGGACAGCCTGATATACAGGCATTAAACAGAACATCAGCACACAACACTTGAATGCACAGAGACCTTCCACACTGATGTTCCAATCAGCACATGAATATTAAGCTGGGATGTTTGCAGACATTCTGATGAGGCCAGTGAGTGTGGTCCAACACAAAGGCCAATGTGACCTTCTTGTTTAAAATCCTCATCTGCTGTAATGGTCACACAGGTTGACCATGGGGAAGTCTCTACCTGTCTGCCTAATTTATCTTCCAGGGGTGCTGGGGTAAAATGATGAGGGAGTGAAGAACAATGTGTAGTATCCTCAGATCTCCAGGGGAACAGAAATGCAATTTATAAATATGAATGGGGAAACATTCCACATCACATATTTTTTCATCACACTGGAAAGTATTAGAAAAAGTAATATTTGCAGGACATAGCAATAAATAGATTATTTATTTATTTTGAATACTTGCATCCTAGTTTATAGCCCTGAGAGGCTTACAAAAGACTCCCACAAAAAAAATCCAAACACAAGTCTGTTATCCAGAACAAAAACAACATGGCATCCCTTCAATATCCTATAGGTGGCATTTAATTTACTTCTGTGTTTTACCAACAGGTAAGTGATGAGTTTGTTTGTTTACCACACTGTAATCTTTATATCTATATACTGTATATGGACTGTAAGTTGAGTGATTAATGTGCATAACAACTGGCCATTGTGCACATTCACCAGGCTTCATGGAGAATGTGCACACAATCCTTCCACAAGGAGGGAATTGTGTACATTTCTGGGTCAATAAACATAATCTCCAAGGGCCCTTGAGATTTGTGCATATATTGACTGAATTTGGTACAGGGCTGTGGGACTTGCCAGTAGGGGGGCAGCCTGTAACGTATTCCCAGAGTTATGGTGCACTGGGAGGGAGCACAGCAGGAAGGCTAAAAGGCTGAAGGACTTAGTATCCCAAACAGATCTCTTAAGTGAAAATAAATAATTGTAGCCCAGTTCACTCAACCTTGTTCCTTGCCTCTCTATTTACCACCATGGTTACAGATTCTTCTATTGCAGTCTATGTGTTCCCAGGACTGAAAATGCAATGTTTTACTGATTTGAAAAATTCAGTTTTACCCTTGAATATTGCATCTATTGTGACATGTTGTGCCTTCCTCCAACCACCCACCAAACCTGAATGAATAGCATGGGTACCTTTAATTTATTAAAGTTTGAGAGATAGAACTTGATTTGAAATCTGAAAAGGGATTGGTTAAGGCCTGGTCTACACGTGGAGTGAAACGAGTTGGTAAAATGTGGAAGTGGTAGAATAGACTGTACAATTCAACAGAGTAGTTAGGTAATGCCAGTCAGGGCAAAGGTGGGGAGAGGGAAAAGGCAAATTGCTTCGAGAGCAGGGCTAAGCAGGCCTCTTAACAACACACCTGAGAGCCCTTCTGCTACAGCCCCTAGCATGGCAGCATGCAAATCTACCTAATTCTCCCTTCCCCAAAACAATATATGAACTAAAACACAATTAACCTTCACCACAAAGTGGATGTAGTGCTCCAACCCCAAAAAAGGGGATTTAAAATGTTTATATTGAAGACACATAGTATTGAAGACAAAAAACAAAAACACAAAACCATATATTTGTGAAAGTAACATGGAAATGTGGATGTTGCCTGAAAAAAAATGTGTCTATTAAGAGAAATGCACATTTAAATGCCAAGAAACATTCATGAGGGTTTTTTTAAAGAAAGAATAAAATAAAGTAAATTACCAGTTCTTAGGGAAATGTAGGAAACTAAATTTAAGATTGGAAAAAACAGAAACTGAAATTAGAATCGGCCATCTGCAGTCGTGGCCACTGAAACAGTGCAGCAAGAATGGTGAGGCTTCCAATCCAGCAGGACGACAGTTTGTCCCAGGACCAAGCAACCTACAATAGGTTATTCACAGTGGATCATTTTAGCCTGTGGAACTAATATTTTCAGGAGTGGGCTTTTTTAGTTGCTAATGTGCATTATTTCACTTGCTTCAAAATGGTGTGAGCCAGCTCTGTTTTGTTTCTGCTGAGTGGGACCCTGGACTCCTGCCCCCAAAGTCCTCCCTCAACAGCATCAACAGTTATACAATTTGGCCTGCACTATATATGTGCTATGGAAAAATCACGAAACTGGCACCACATCTGGATATGCTCAAGCAGATGTAAATGTCACCCAAAAATCGGGGGGGGGGGGGTTTGGAACAGAGAAAATTAATTACAGATTTTGGGATGTAACTATCCATTTTTCAAAGCTGCCCAACTGATACAGTCATAAATATATTAGGTCCACACTCAAAATACTCAAAAAGAAGAGAAAATTTTAAACATGCTCAGGAAACACATGGATGTTTCCATATTTTGGGACTCGGGGGCACAAGATGTACAAATCAAAATGAAACACTGGGCAGGTGAGATGTACAACGAGGTTACAGAATAAATAGCAGATCTCTTTGTAACCTATTATCCTATGCTACATTAGATATTTTGTGTGCAACTGCTAGAGAATGGGAAAACAAAAGGTTCCTAAACATATTTTCAGAGTTTACACCGTCCAAACACAAAAATGAGAATGGCTCTGTTCATGGATAGATGAATCTGTCAGTTTCAGCTTCTCCTATTTCTGGTCTCAAATTTAGTTCTGCAGCAATTTGCAATAATAATAAAAACTCATGAAAAGTATCCATCATGTGACTTTCTAATATACACATGTTTGGCATGCCATTTTGACTAGCATGTAAGTTTCTCAAAACCATTTCTTCTAACACAATGCATTTTTGTATGTGACTTTCACTAACATTCACATTTTTGTTAACTGGTTGGTTAAAGATCTGCATCGCAAAATTCAGAGAAATGTGAATTTCGAGGGATAATTGTGTTTCAGTTATATATTGGTTTGTGATGTGTGAATTAAGTAATTTCTGATTATATTGCAAACAAAACTGAATTTCTCCACCATCACTAGGTCTGTCTGTGATCTATCTAGCTTTGTTTCAGCTGGAAACATTTTCTGTTCTCGTTGTGTGTGTGTGTGTGTGTGTGTGTGTGTGTGTGTTTTTGCCCTGGTATCCTAGTAGTACATCTAAATTGCAGTGGTGAGGGAGGAACCCACAGATTTAACTGGGACACGGAAAATGCATGAAGGCTGCAGGACAAAATAAAATGCATTCATATAAGGGTTGAATAGTTGCGGAGAGGGGCGGGAGTTGAAAGTCAGCTGGGAACACAATGAGCAATTTATTTATTTATTTCCCTTGCTGAGTGCTTGTCTAAAAAAAAAAAACCCCAGCTTTTGCAGTAAGTTAAAGTCCCAGGTGAGCTAGGCCTAGTTCCCTTTCTGTTACTATGACAACGAATTTTTACCGCAGTCCCAAAGTCCCTCCAGAACTCACACATTCATGCCTTGAATTAGAACTTTAAAGAAGAAAGATGTATATTTTTCCCAAGGTTTACCAACAAGAAAAACAAGCAATAGAAATATAAGGCAAAAAACATATCGCCCCCCCCTCCAAAACATACACACCAGTGTTACATCTCCAATAAAACCGTAGTTTTGCCAACTTCAAAAATTGTGGGTTCTTTTTACCAACAGACAAAGGAAATATTTAGAGATCTAATTCATTTCCAACAGCAAATAATAAACAACAAAAGAATGGGGAGTGGGGGGGGAATCGTTAAACTAATGAGATATTAATATCACCTAAAATGTTCTTGAAAATACCAATGGTTTTTTTTAACTTTATTAACAGATTTTGTATTTTGTATTTTATTTTTTTTAAGTTGGTGACTTTCTCAATGGGATTACTAAAAAGCAAGGTCATTTTCCCCTTCCTGCCATGTCTGTACTAACTTCCCTTTGTGGCTAATGCAGAGGATCCAAACCTCTTTGTGTGATGGATATTGAAGTATACACACACAAACTCCTGGCTACTGTCAATTAACTCCATTGTTAAATTTAAGTTGGCCCCAAACAGGGCAGCTTTTGTGAACAAATAGATCAGCTTTTGTGACGTGGTGCCCTCTAGCTGTTCTTGGACTACAACTTCCATAATCCCTAACCAGCATGGCTGATGATCAGGGTTGATGGGAGTTATAGCCCAATGCTATCTGGAGGGCACCTCATTGGCTAGCTCAGAAACAGACTGCACTGAAATCCATACAGATGCCCACACTTTAGGGCGAGTAGATAATGGCAAATGTTGGCCCTTGGCAAATATATAGCTATCCACATTATGTACTAAATGAGATGCAAAAATTGCAGTTCACCCTATGGTAGAGTTACACACTCTGAGGGTTTATAAACCAAAAATTTCATAAAAATTTCATTTTTTATGTTTGATCCCAAATCTCACATTGTGCAAGAGAATGAGTAAAATCTTAAAGAACTAATAATCCCTCCTGGATAAAATTTTCCCTAAGATTGCCTGATGGGGGAATGGCTGCATCCCAGGATGGCCTTGTGGCTTGTGGGTCTTCTGCTGTTGTAGCCTAGATTAAAAAAAGGGGGTGTGTGCAAATCTAGAACCCAGCAACTAATGGCAGCATTTTGCTTTCTCTGACTTGGAGGCTGAGCTCCAATGTATGAAGAGAGAGAGGATGGAGCTGAGGGTGGGGGGAAGAGGTAGAGTGTCTGCTTCTTCCACTGATCCATATTGTTCATGAACAATCTTTTTTGAAAACAGTTTTTAATACAATATTGGACCTTTGAGCATGCCTCACACTCATTTGGATGAATGGTTTAGCTAATAAAGTATTCATTCAGTCTTAAATTGATATGCCTCTCAAAATGATGTCAGGCGGCTTCCAGAGTGACTCACTCTGGAACAATCCAAAACAACAAAATCCAAACAACAATCCAAACAACGAAAACAACACATTTCGAAAGAACAGCCATAGCCAACAAGATTCAGAGAGCAGGTCAATTTGCAGCATAAATTCTAATAAACAGAGGAACAAAGAAACAAACCAGTTCATCAAATAAGATCCAGTGACCTTTGTAGTATTTTTTTAAAAAAGTCTTTCCCTATTTTCCTAAGGACTGTGAAGGACCAAACTTCACGAGTCAGCCTAGAAAGCAATTTCTAGAGTAGGTGCCACCACTGATAAAGCCCTATACATTTTCGGTCTGAACAAAGTATTTAGAGCAGGCCTTTCCCTGTACACATGGGGGAAGAGGAGGAACATATGGGAGAAGTCAGTCCCTAAGGTTTCATGGGCATGGCTGTTTATGTCGGCCTTCACCAATCTGCTGCCCTCCAGATATTGCTGCACAGCTTCCACCAACCCTGATTATTGGCCATGCTGGCTGAAGCGGATAAGAATTGTATCCCAAAACATCTGGAAAGCTGGTAGAGGAACATTTTGAGGTGGCAGCTTCCTTCTGACACCCTCCTCCAATTGTTTGCTAAATAGATGCACAGACCCACAAGCTTGTCTGCATGGTACAACTGTGACGTCTCAGTCTCGGCCCAGAAGTCCATAACAAGAATGTGTGCTATTGATACAAGAATGCGTTGAAATGCAAAAATTATGAGATATTAAATGAGATATATTTTTGTTGGAACCATAGTATAGGGAAGGAAAGAGTGCAATCTGTCCTCACGTCTATGGGCATCTAGTTGCTGAGGCTTTCCCATGGCTACTTACATCATTAGAAATGTGCACATCAATTGCATGATGTCACATCTAGTTTGGCCCCATTTCCCATGGAAAACAACACAACAAATTAATTGCATAGAGAGATGAAAAACTGTGGGTGGGGTAGACAGGGTCTGATCACATATCGGCTGCCCTGAAAGCAAGGCAGTGAGTGTGGATTCTGCCATACAAAAGATGTTGCAGCTGTTTTCCATCTGTTTTCAGTTGAACCAGTCTCTAACTAACTGCATGACCAGAGACCTCTCAGCATCACACTCTAACCAACTGAGCAGTTTCTTTATATCTGACTGTACCCTAGGCATTTGGAGAGTGGTGTCTGATATTTGGAGCAAATGGGTAGTGGTTGTGGGGCTAAACGCTAAACCCTGACTCATCTATATATTAGCATCCCATGGATGGGCGGATCCAGAATTGGCCTCCACAGTCACATATGTTAAAACCATATTCTTGGAAGACAATCTTGCTCAGCTACGAGTGATCACCAAAGAAAGTCCATCCCACCCTCCAGTTCCAACATGATTTGGGCAAAACCAGGTCACCAAAGGGCAGCTCCACATCATACATTTAAAGCACTTCCCCAAAAGAATCTTGGGGACTGTAGTTTTTCCCTTACAGAGCTACAATTCCCACTTCCCTTAAGAAATGAATCTGTTCAATGGCAGAGCACATGGCTGGTGCCAGCAGGGAGACCAACAGGAGGTGGAACCAGATCCATGGGAAGACATGCCCAACTAATATGAACTTTGTCCCTGGCCTCCTTGCTATTAGGTTGCCCAAGGGCAACACTGAGACTATGAGGGAGAAAGCTTAGAGCCAGTGTCAGCCCCTGGACAAGTTGTAGGTAAGAAGAGGGTCGACTGAGGGCAAGCTGAGGAAGCAGGGCCCCTATTGCCCAAATAGATCAGCCTCAGTTGCACACTCTGCATTCAGAAGGTTCCAGGTTCAGTCCCTGGTGTCTCAAGCTATGGCTAAGAAAGATCCCTGTGTGGAAACTTGCAGAGGTGGACTAGATCACCTCCTAAGTAAGGCAGCTTCCTGAGTTCCTGTGTATATTTCCGTGGGAAGGTGCCAAAGCTGTGTAAATAGACACAGTTCAAATGAAGTTCATGACTAGCTGGAGCTCCTTATGGAGCAAGTGAGCTGCTCAAGCATATGCAGCCCTTATGGTAACAAAGACAATAACAGCACCATACACACTTATATCAAGATGCCGCCCCATAAGCATGTTGAGTGTGCTTTCTTAGAAACATCTTCAAAGTCCTGAATTGCAAAGTGATGGTTCC